>NW_008751956.1:245291-266274 GCF_000715545.1 Opisthorchis viverrini
GACAGCACCCAAGCGTTTCGTGATCTCCTTCATACTCCTCTGCCAAGTCAAGGGTTGGCCACCTCTCTGTTTACGCCACTCTGAATTGGTCATGGAAAACAGCACTCTCTTTAGCAAACGATGGTTCGGCATACGTAACACATGTCCCAACCAACACAGCTTCTGGTGCTGCCGGAATCTCTCCGGAGTCCTCTGAGATGCGCACTGATCAACGAAGCTGCATAGTACTCTTGGACTTCTTAATATAGATTGACGTTACTTAAAAAAGGGAATATCAGCTGAGATTCAGAAAACATCTGCTTGCGTGCACATCCAAACTCTCCCCCATCTGCATTTAGAAATTCGGGGCAATGCATCATCTTTCGGCCACTACACGATGACTCCGGCGAGGAATGTCGGTGAACTTTAATTGTGCATTTTTCCGGTATGACGGAAAGTTCACTGTTTCAGCAATTTTTCGTTATCGACGTGGTTTCTACTTTGGTTGCCATTTCGAAGCGAGTTTGACTCAGGTTTGATCCAGCTCTATTCTTAAATGTTATCGGGTGGATTGATTCTTCGAAATCCCATACGAGTACATTTGAATGATTTCAAAATATTTGGCCTCCGTATTAACGACAACCGGCTTGAAAAGCGCGATACTTGAAAGTTCATTTGGCGCTTCAATTGGATAACGGTTGCAGTGATATTCATAGTACATATTGTTTGTTTTTAATTTTTATCTATTTGTTTATTTGTTCGTTTATTCTAGATGACAGCGGTTTTTGCAAATTCTAATAAACGAGTATCTGTATTGAGCTGATGCTTTACTGATGTAGTGTTTGGAGTGACAGCCAACTGGAATACACAAGGTTATTCTGAGAATCAAAGAGTACACTTGGTCTCATCTATAATGTAACTAGTCAAGTTCTGCCATAAGGGGGAGTCCTGTCCGTGCACAAAAGTAGATTTATCCAGCACGGAAAGACCCGTTTGTTCGAATAAGAATAATTTTTCGGTTTCGATGTTGGATGTTACTTTAAGCGGAACGGAATAAGGAAACGCAAAAGAATAAATTCTTGAAAATCCAAAATCGGAAACAGGGGTGGCCTGGTGATAAAGATCATGCATCAAGGTCATCTACTAATAATCAAAATCATACCCCTCCCCACCGGTTGATGCATATGAGTTTTTCTCACCGGCCAACACTTCGCAGTGCTGAATGATTAGAACACCAAGAAACCAGTGAACTATGAATCAACAGGCAGCTGAGAGGGAGGATACTTTTACCGGAAGTGTTAATCTCTCTTCTGAGAAGTCATCACTCGACGAGCCAATCAATACGTGACCACGTGATGTCGTTTCCATCATTGAATAATGAGTGGTGCTAAATCCTGTCTAAGTGAGAACTAATCACAGTGCTGATCAGCCACTCGTGGTCAAACGGCTGAGTGTTCAGTGACTGACCGCAAGCCAGCGACCCCTCAGCCGGAGTTTTGCTAGATGCACAGTGCGGATATTTCTCAGCAAGGATGAAAGGACCGTAGAGTGCTTCTTACCTGTTCAGCACAGATTGCCTCCTTGACAGGGTGAAATCTTCATTGAATATTATCAGATCTCTTCTCATCACCCTCATACAGTAAGTGTCAGCTAGTCTCCAGGCCTTGGGGTGTGTGCGAACACCAGATATGGTATGACAGAATTCCTTAGCTATTATTGATAACAGCTGTGGTTAATTGTACTCCCATATGTAACATATTTACCGTGACGACTTCAATTGTATCGCCATGTCACCCGACGTCACCTGACACCAGTAATTCAGAAAGTGCTACGAGTAAACAGTTAGTAGAGCAAACACTTAGAGCCAAACAAAACTAACTCATTATGCTGATTAAATGCTACCAAACCAAGGCAATCAGTAGGCTTACTTTTCATCGTTTGTTGAATTGTAATTTACTTAAATAGTCTGTTACGACAGCCAAATTTTTGGGTCGCTTCAACAACAATGTATAATGTGGTGTAAAAGGCACCAAAAAACCTCAAATTAATTTTCAGCCAATTTATCCAATCAGTCCGACTGGTTTTGGTAGATTTTAAACCACAAACGATTAAGACGAGCGAAGCTATTTTGAGCGCGTAACGCCCGAACGGGTTGTCAGTGTGTTAAAGCTGACCAATTAGCTTGCTTATAGTTTGTTGAGGAGAGTGATAAACACTGTTTTCCGTCGGTCACACAACAGGTGTTTCGTTCTCATGTATACCGATGCTTCGGGTGTCCGGAAACTAAGGACCAAACTCCGGTTATATTTATCAGCCCATGTGATAATGTGAGCACCAGTTAAAACTGGCCGTCCTAACAATGTATTCAGGTTCCGAGGCCTCTAACAAGCCGGAGGGTTAATTGCTCTGTTCACCGCATCGGAACCTCAAAGTGGACTAGAACATTGCGGCATTCATTCGATTCGATGTGGAATGAAGGTTGCACGTGTTACGCTTTATCATTTGGTATACCTTTACTTAGCACTACTGTCTGGTGCGCTTACCACCTACTGCCCGGATGATTTAATAAACATCAATGACCGATTTTGTGTACTCCGCTTGCCGATACCATTCAAATATTGTGCAGCACACTATGCCTGTGCAAACACGGGACGACTTCAAGGTCTCCGGCTCTTTATGGTTGGCAGAAATGTACACCTACTGGACGCTCTTGGCCTTCAAAACGAACGCGTATTTACCGGACTGCATTCATTTTTGTTCGAGGCATCGTCGTCCTCGAATATTGAGTGGCAATCGAGTGACCCTGGCTACAACCCACTAACCAACAATGGCCCGGTCGACTACCGCTGGGAACCTAGTGAACCGAGCAGTAGTACTGAACACCTGATTGAGTGGACTTCAAACGGGCTCAAGTCCATCACTCAGTTCCCAGCTTCAAACTCTGTTGTGTGTGAATTATCTTCCGTTCCCTGGCCTTCCGAATCACCAACAGAATCGTTTAAACAAAACTGGCCTCGGCCCCTCAGCAACCTCATATTGGCTTCTAAAACTGCCGAAGGATGCTGGTTCGCTTTGAAGGTACCTACAATTCAGATGTGTGCATTCAGGTAAGTCAGACATATCGGAGTATGTCAGTGGGGCTACTTGGTACTGAGTAGATTACCTCGCCATTCACCTAATTGGATAGTGCATTCGGCTCACTCGACTGCCAGAACTGTGTCCAATGATTCCCCCCTCTTTCCACGTTTGAAATGTTCTCACGCCTGTAGGTATACTTACGGAGGGGAAAACATCAATTATTTTTTATCTGGAGAAGAGTGGCTTTCGCCTAGATTTAGGACCCAAGAAAGAACTTACCCTGTCATCAAGTCCGCGAATTGAAGCCCTCATGAGGCACTCTGATACGCGTGATTCTTGTCTCTTACGTGGTCGCCCAGTTTAACCTATTATTGCTACTCAGTGTTCTCGTGGTGGGACTCCATTGAACAGATTTTACATACAGAGGCTTCATTGTGATAGCTGATCTGGTTAGTAGGCTGGACAGTTTGATGGCAAACGTTTCATCACCAATCGAGTTTAAATAATCAGTACGTTTTTTCATAAAGGAAACTACTCACAAGGTTGCTGAAAACTCTTCGACACCCGACGACCGGCTTCGCCCTTCCGCTTCGGGCTCATCAGGTAGGCGCAATCCCCGAGTTTCCATCAACCTTATGGTCTACTCGAACCAGTACGTTGTTGAAGAGTGTAGTGATGGGTCGGTGTTTGTGCGTTGAGTAATCTGGCGTGTGTGTACACGAGCCCATAGCCGAGATTGGCCTTCGAGAACGATCGATGATGAAACGTTTGCAATCAAATTGCCCATCGCAGCGAACAAATCAATGACCATCAATTTGACTTGAGCTAGCAACGTTACTCGCAATAAAAGACCTCGTTATTCGAAAGCAAGATTTCTGCGATTTCATGGGCCTTATCTCTCATACAAACTTGTGATTCATTCAGGCGCTATGCGTTTCAGTGGCTATTTTGATTAGTTAGGCTTTCCGGAACACGGCAGCCTTTTTACGGGGCACATAGAGAAAACAGCCGAAAAGTATAATGACCAGTGTTCCTTTCTGTATGAGGAGAACGTCCCAATTTCGCTTAGTTGTACGATATGTCCACTGTGACCTTTGTCTAGGTTTAAGCAGCCCATTTGATAGCAGCAACGAACCGTTAATGAGAGCAGAGAGATGGCGGGTCAGCAAAACTCAAAATGTACAGAAAACTCGGTTGCCTTTATTGATCGTACCTCTTTTAGCCTTTCTTGTGCAACTAACGGATAATGATAGCCCTTCAGATGTGACATCCATCCAGTGCCTAGCTTTCCTGCTATCATCTGGACGCAAGAAAACCGAGATCCTTCCAGGTTGCGCCAGTCTAGACTGTGCAGTCAAAAGGCGAAAGAAGGTTTCCCTTCACGGACCTTCCCATCAGCAGGTCCGCGCATAAACCACCATGCTATCTCAAGCTTATAACTAGGATCATCCATTATTTGAGAGCAAACATGGGTGCCCGGTGTTTTCCGCCAGATGATATGCTTAACTGAAATTACAGAGATGTAAACGCCGAATCGATGTCAAAAGTCCCAAGTAAATTCTTCACCAGTATTAATGGGAATCCAACACCAGAGCCAAAACTGTTGAGTGTATATTTCATACGTTGGGAAGAACTTTCAGCTCGACGGAACTGCCGGTTTCTGAACATATATTTGAGGATGTCTATACTCTCATTCAACGCCATCCAACGCCAGGTGACGTTGTATTTATCAGTTTACTTGTCACTTGGAACATTCTGGGTTCCTACCACAAACGCATCCGTTTGAGACTCATCTTTTATTTTGGGCCGGAAGTTTTCACTACCCTTAACTGAGAGACACCAATTTTTGCAGGTAATTCTATCGATTCAGCTTCAATTTTCAACGCTCAAACTTAGTTTAACCATCGACCGGTGAATTCTTGAAATTTATGGGAACAGATTTGATGGCTTCCACTTCACTGATCAAAAATCATTCTGTCGTGGGCTACAGTTTTTATAATGCCTTCTTAATACCGTGAACCCGAGTCTGGATAGCCGCTTGGTAGCCAATGAAAGTGCAAGTCAGCTGATCTATTGAACACCGAGGCGTGCCGGCGTGTCACGTGCAGCCAAAAAGAGGATGTTTACAAAACTCACGACCAGACGGGCCAAACTGTGATACTAAAACTAGAACTCATCTGTCAAGGGCAAGTGAGGAACAACCTAGAAAAATTTGTCTCAACGAAAACGGTTATTCCATTGGCAGTTGTGTAGTCCAGTTACGTTCGGAACTGGTTCTCCTAATGCCCTCAAACTCTCCATCAAATAAAATTCGATCAGTTATTAGCCTGCGTTCCTTCCGTTCATTTACTAAGGTTCCTGGAACAAAATTGTCATATTAGTAACCGGAAGGAATTTGGAAGACGAAGAGTATAAAATCACTGGGAACTGTTGCAGACTTGACCCGCAAACGATTGGCAGCGGATCGTAGGACGATGATGTTCGGGCATGAGTAAAGGAGATATTCCTTGAGGATGGCTGGGTGACCATTTCGTTGTTCATCCGAATGAGCTGGCTTTTCAGTAAGTGCGAAATCCGGCGTAGCGCCAAATCTGTTTACAAACGATTGCATTTCGCTAATTTCGTGCAATTTGTTTTCAATCAGAACATAAGGTTGATGGAAACTCGGGGACTGCGCCTATCTGATGAGCCCGAAGCGGAAGGGCGAAACCGGTCGTCGGGTGTCGAAGAGTTTTCAGCAAACTTGAGAGTAGTTTCCGTTATGAAAATGTACTGCGATATCTCGAATATCGTGCCAACTAAAACATGAGGCGACCTGTGTGCAGCACATTCAGTTGTAGAATATCATAAACGAGAGATTCAGTTGAGTCCTTCGTGAAAACCACCAAATTAATTGCAAATGAGTGTATTTCTTGAAGATAGAGCTTTCTAGAAGATCAGATACGGCTAATCGGACGGATATCCTCACTAGCGATGCTGTCGGAATTCTTCTCTGTCAACGTGGAAACTTTCCAGAATTGCACACACTAGAACCGATTTGCAAGCTCATCTTCGATTAAAGTAAACAGGACACTTCGGGATGTAGCGTGTTTTTTTTTAAGGTTTTGGCCCTTGCATAGACGGCGGCAAAATGCGCGGGAACTTTGCAGCAAAGGCTCATAGGATTCGTTGGATAAAATTCAGGCATTGAACCCCCTGACCTATTGCAAACAGTTTTGCAAATATCGCAAATTTTCACTCAACCATCAGAAAGATTTGCCTTCTTTTATTCTGTGTTCTAGATTCCCGAAACATGAATTTTAAGGCCCACCTGATGTGGAATAAAAATCGCGACAACTAGTTAGTCCGTGAGCGCCTAGCTAGCTAGTGTCCAACACTATCAGGACGGTTATAAACAGTGGGATACGGAAACCAAAACCTCGTTTGCACAGTTTTGAAAGAAAACAATATTCCCTAGCCAGGCCTCTAGCTCTCTTGGATTTTTTCGGGTGTTTAACAAACAGTCGAAGGGGTAATGACTTCAAAGTCAAGCGCCGATAAGAATTGGGGGAGGGCAGCGTTTCGGCCTGCTTCGAGCCGCGCGATTCTTCAGTTATATACAATACACAATATTATTGTGTATATTACATACATACATACATACATACATAATACATACATACATACATACATACATACATACATACATACATACATACATACATACATACATACATACATACATACATACCATACAACATACATACATACATACATACATACATACATACATACATACATACATACATACATACATACATACATACATACATACATACATACATACATACATACATACATACATACATACATACATACATACATACATACATACATACATACATACATACATACATACATACATACATACATACATACATACATACATACATGAAAATTTACCTTGTGCGTAATCTACGATATCCACAAAGAATCGGCTTACGCTTCTGTTACTCCCCCCTGCATACGGCTCTTAGGTTTTGACGGGTAGCAGTGACGTGAATTAAAAGTTATTTTTGTTCAGTGAAGTGCTTGGTTTAGTAGACGAGTATCTCGAATTCAGTGGGAGTCTGTAGCAAATTTACAAGTAATTCACATTCTAAAAGAAACTAAATGACCAGGGTTGTACATCCACAGAATTCCTGCCAAAGTTTCCGAAGGATACTTTAATTGGTGACGAAATAAACAAGCAACCGGGTGAATATACGCTCATTTGCAAACTAATTTGGTTTTTCGAGAGACTCACCTGGAACCCAGCTGAACCTCTCGTTTGTGATGTTTTCAGGCAACTGAATATGCTGCACCAGGCCGCCTCATGTTTCAGTCGCTACGACATTCGAGATATCGTGATACATGTATATCTTTGTAATGTACTACTCGTAAGGTTGCTGAAAATCCGTCGACAGCCCACGATGGGTTTCGCCCTTCTTGGGGCTCATCAGGTAGGCGCAGGTAGGACTGCACTCCTTACTGGTTTAGACGGTTCCCTCCAGTAGTCAGCTCTCTTCAGCCATCACTCGTTCGATGTTACACGTGACACACTGATCGGATTCCAAAAGATAACTTGCCCAAGTGAAGACAATCCGAATTTTTTCACCATCTTTAACAATTGTACCATTCTGGAACACAACATGGATTTATGCTGTCCGCTGGAATCTGTTACACCTGATACGCTTCCACAATTGCTGCTAGGAAACTTGGTGGGTATGCTTGTAAGAATCGAAACGGCTCTCAAGTGGTCATCCATTGCTCAGTGTTTCGGGCACAAACCTGGCTACACAGGTACAGGTCCTAACTAAGTTGCATAATTTCCTTCCAGTTCTTTCCGATAATTTATCCGAGGCAGCAACCTAAAGACTGTAATAGCTCAGAGGGACACATGATTCAGAAGTTCGCCAGAACCATCCATATGAGTGGTCTTCAGTCGATGAGCTAGTTCACCAAAACACATGTGATTAGACTTCCCTGAGGGAAGGATGAGTTCCTCCGAATCCTGTCTGAGTGCGAGTTAACCACAATGCCGGCCGATTGGTAAGGTCTTTAGCTATTAGTCAGTAGTATATATCGGTCCACATCGCCCCGAAATTGCATGAGATGAGGATTCACAATGAGGATTCGACAGCCGCAAAGTGCGTTCTGGCCTTTCGGCACAGATTGATCCAACCAGGAGGGCGAAATACACAAGGAAATTCCTTCGCGGTATTATCAAAAAGGACTTATGGTATACTGCATGAAGAACCAAGGATACGCATAAAACTAATCATACTGATAAGATCAGTGCTCGAGTGTCTGGCCCAGAATAAGAAACCACTGATACTTCCATGGAAGCTCAGTGAGAGATATTTCCTGCCCCACGCTGCTGTCTATTCCAGCAAAAATCTATAGACCTATACGAAAACTAAGCGAAAATAGCCTACTGAATGACAAGCAGCTGCAAATTAGAGCATTATTTTGGTGTCAGACAGTTCGCGAATTGCTCTCGAGGTGAATACCAGAAAGTTCGGGATCTTCTTCAAAAACAGTAAGTAATGAGCGAAATACACTCATTTGCAAACAAATTTGATCTTGCAAGAGACTCACCTGGAACCTAGCTGAATCTCTCGTTTGTGATATTCCCAGGCAACTGAATGTGCTGCACCAGGCCACCTCATGTTTAAGTTGTTGCGATTGATATTTGAGGAAGTAATGAGTATCTAAAAGTAGGATTTTTGAACCTTTGATGAATGGGGCGATAAGAGTCCGTTGTACGAGCACTTCATGATCTGTGTAAGGAGGGTGGGATGCACATTGTGAGTTTGCCGTTTTTATCGCTGAGCTATCTCGAGTTCCGCTTGTCAGTTGCAGTCAGACCGGATGTTGATGTATAGGCTAATTAACTTTATTTAACTCCGACGGAGAAATCAGTGAAACACTGAGGCACTTGAATGGGTTACTTCTGAATAGGCCTTTGTTGATCGCCAATAAAGGAAGCATCAATGCGGAGGGTGGACGTAGGCGTTTGCAATTACTAATGCCCTTCAGGCCTCCCTTTAAGGGACGTCATATCACTTTATGAGGATCAAACCTTCTCGAAAAATACATTCATTTGCTAATCAATTTGGTTTTCACGAGAGCCTCAACTGAATCTCTCGTTTGTGATATTCTACAACTGAATGTGCTGCACACAGGCGCCTCAGGTTTCATTTGGCACGATATTCGAGATGTCGCAGTATACTTTCATAGAGGAAACTACTCACAAGTTTGCTGAAAACTCTTCGACAGTTGAGTCTCTCGTGAAGACCAGATTGATTTGCAAATGAGTGTATTTCTCAAAAATAGTCCAATTTGGGTTCAAGTAGTACGTAAGGTTGATGGAATCTCGGGGACTACGCCTACATGATGAGCTCCAAAAAGGACGAAACCGGTCGTGGTATGTTGAAGAGTTTTCAGCAACCTTATGAGTAGTTTCCTTTATGAAAATAGGATCAGACCTTGTTCATGTCGAAACTCCGACTCGTGTGAGGTACGCCACCGTAGCAAAGTTCTCATTCTATGGACGCTGACTATATCCATTTCCGTATATTTCCAGACATTCGCAACATAGCGTTCTCATATTTTCACACTACTACGCGTATTGGGGGCCTGCACGCTAAAAAAAATTATCCGTCAGGTGCGTATAGCAGTTCAATGTGGCCTGGACTGGCATTTCGCACAGCTTGCGTTACAGAGACGTGACCAACTAAATGTGACCTTGAACAGCAGGTTACCCGAACTCAAACGCATCACCTTTGCTGTCGGGTGATGCCAGTGAAAATACCTTTCACCTGATGCTGGCCACAATTTGTTTACTGTAATCAACCCAACAGGGCTTGTTCATCAGTCACCTTTCGAATATATTTATCGAGGCCCTGTGTATCCCACTCGCCCAAACGTGATTCACTTTTTCCCGTTTGTTTTGATGTATCCGGCACATTCATTTCTCTCCATCTGTTCTCTTTGTTTCAGATGTCATCTTAACGATTACTGTAGGTCGCTTTATTTTCAAGAGGCAGAGAAAATCTGTTATCTTTCTCTCTACATTGACTCTCGACTGCCAGATTTGGTAAACGGCACCACAGGAAATTGGATACGCTATGCCCGAATCAATTGGTAAACTGCTACACCAGTCAGGACCACGTTCGCATCCTTTGGACTCAGGCATGAATTACTGCAGTTTCTTCAGAAAAAAAATCCTTCCCACTTGCATATCGTAATTTATCCTTCAGAAACTAATGTCGACTCCATCACCTTCTAGTGCTTTGTTAAAGCTACCTGCCACATTATTTTCAGTGCTCAATGTTAGTTCTTTTTACATGCACCCGAATAAAAGTCATGAGTTCCTTTCTTTTGTGGTTTTCTATACGCAACACCCTGAAATATACATATTTCTGTTCGATATAGACTACTGCCGAATATAAATGATAACACATCAACGACGCGTTAGTACCACACATGAAGTCGGTAGACGGAAATTCGGGGACTGTGCTTACCTGATGAGCCAGTGAGAAACCGGTCATGGGCTGTCGACGAATTCCCGGCAACCTTATGAGTAGTGCACTGCGAATGTCCAATCTCCTCTAAAGAATCAGGTGTGTACCGGTGTAATCGATTTGTCGCGGCTACATTCATTTCGTCAGTCTTGTCACCGAATACTGTCTTTCATCGAACTGAACCGATAGAAACCAGAAGGCGCCATGTCTTAGTTTTACGTTGGGTAGTTGTCCAGTTCGCTAATCACCTGATTTTGTGTCACGAACTGTCATGTGACTCCGTCTGGGACTCTTGCTGGGGCCCTTACAGGACCCAACCTCAAAATAGTTTGACGATGGGAAACGTGTTGCACAATTCGAATGCTCGTCAGGAGGCCCTAATTACAAATCTACTTGATTGCATTATGCAGCTCGCGGTACATCGCAACCAAACGTCTAACTCAAAGTCTAACTCAACTTTGTGACTTTTGATCTCCAATTCTTTCGCTTACCTGTACACGCCATTTACCTTGCCACGAATTCCGTCCCGTGCGACACTTTTTGCACTCTCTGTGTGAATGTGCGGAAGTGACCTACTTACCCATGTGCGTTCGTGCCCTGTTCGCTGTGCCTGTCTTTGCTGTCTTTTTCTGATGACCCGCGTGTGATCACACCACGATGAGAATCACGTGATTGTCGTCGGAAGGGACGGCCACGAGCCACGCTACTGAGCAGGTATTCCGCTAGCCGTTTTTAGTGTGCGGACGTTGACGCTGCAGGTCTTCGCTGCGGAGTTTTTTGTTAGAAAACACTAACTGAAAAGTTACAGATTATTGGCCAGGGGAGTCAAACTCTCATATGCATGTTGTTTACAAAAACTGAATATTCATCTTCTCCTTGAACGCGTCTTCCTGAACTTTCCCGGATATTCATTCACTGCAACTCAACTGCAAGCAAATGCTACAAAGCGACTCCACAAATTCCGAAATGGACCTCACTTTCCAAGAGACGCGAAACGGATTTACGAGAAAACATACTACTCGCATGCCCCGTCAGTAGTGCCCACCGTTACACCAGCAAACCGAATGTTACAAAAATGGGGCTACAGAAAAACCGTGACTCAAACCGACTTTTTGAGAGCGCTCTTCAACTACTGAGTTTGACAGTGGAAATGAAGGATCCATTCCTTTGATGTGCTTGCAAAGAAGACTTGGTACCAAAGTTGTTGAGTAGGGGACTAAACAATGTCAACATCTGATTTTTGTGTAACCTTACAGACCTTACAGAGCGCATTGCTTGCTTACCTGGACCACAAGATAGATACGATGAAATTTCTTAGTGGATTTTGTGTTGTAGTAAGCGATTTTTCAACTGTGCACCTTGGATGTAGCTGAGACCATTCGCATAAAATGACTGAACGACAATCTTAATCTATTGGCCTTCAAGTTGGGATGTGAAAAATATGTGTTCGAGTCTCACGCTAGTTGCAGCTTACAGGAGCAAACACATCTTGTTGCGCATAAACGGTGAGTGGCACCGAGAAATTTCTATCGCAATGTGCAGGATTTTTCTCGAATGTGTCAGCTGGTAACTTCGGGTGAGCTTAGGTATCGGACACATGTGAGAACCCGTTACGAACGTTCAAACTGCTGCCAGGTTCTTTTCGGTGGAATCGGCCGATTCACATTGCTTGTGACTAGTCTAGTCTTCACGTAACCGTGTCTGAATTTGCGCTACCTTCGGATTTACTAAGGCTGTTGAAAACACTTTGACACACCGGGTATCTGCCTTTCAGAGGAAGGTGCTGGGAACAGAAGTTCTGCACTATCCAAGAGATCGCACCACTGATATCCTAGCCAGCTTAACGTGGAAATTTGATGATTTCAAATGGACTGCCTCTCAGTTACAACCAAAAAGCTGGTGATCCTATAAAAGGTACGCCAAACAATCAACCTGTTTTGGGCAGGTTTGAAAGATCATCGAGGACCAATGACGCAAAACAGGGCAAAACAAATGAATTTTACTGTGCCTGAATGAATTTTGCACCACGCTTTGAATGCCATCGTTTCCGTAATATATGATCAGTTTGCCTCGGCGATGCAGAACGAACATCCAGCTGAATTACCTTATTCCCAGTGTCATCACTTCAGGTCTTATATTCGAACGCCGATCGAATGGGATTGAATCTTTCAGCTCTAACGTCCTTTCAGCTGCCATGCTACCCAAAGGAAGCACAAGAATTGGGGTATCGCCAATGTGCTTAAGCCTAGACAGGGGAAGTCAAGAGGCAGAAGTCGGGTAAGAACCACGGACCTTCCGGTCTACCCACTGAACCATCTCAAACGCTGATACTAATCGTAAAATATTTATGCATTACTTTCTGTCATTATTCAGGGATGCTTTGCTCTAACGTCCTTTCAGCTGCCATGCTACCCAAAGGAAGCACAAGAATTGGGGTATCGCCAATGTGCTTAAGCCTAGACAGGGGAAGTCAAGAGGCAGAAGTCGGGTTCGAACCACGGACCTTCCGGTCTACCCACTGGGCCATCTCAAACGCTGATACTAATCGTAAAATATTTATGCACTACTTGCTGTCATTATTCAGGGATGCTTTTGGACGCCAGTGAGGGTGAAACAATCAAATTATCGCTCAAGTCACGGTATGATTCAGGCGAACGCTCTTTGTGACAATTTATGGTACCATTCTGCTTAGAACGCTGTGACCGAAGGTAATGATGAAACTCTTGGTGGTATTCAAGTCAAGGTATGATTCAGGTGAACGCTCTTTGTGACAATTTATGGCACCATTCTACTTAGAACGCTGTTACCGAAGGTAATGATGAAACTCTTGGTGGTAGGCGGTGTTGTGGGATCCTGGGACATTCCACAAATACTGATTGTCCATTTGGATCGCGTCATCTTGGGATGAACATGTAGCTAGTCATAGGCAACGACCCCTTCCCATGAACACTATTCAGGTCAACATAAAACTGAGCACGGTTACTTTGAATCGACTGATAACGCTTGGGATTTTTAGTTTTGTGAAACAGCCGGAAACGTTTAGAAAAAATGTGCAACTTTCGCACAGTTTGATGCACTGCCGACGAATCTTGTGCATAAATTGATATTGTGTTGACGGAACCCTTGAATTATCCCCCGGATAAAAGGACGTCTCTGGGTTGACCCTTTTCATTGATGTTCAGGCAGCTGTTTCATCGTGAGCACACTGCGTTTTTCCCTGCTGAAATTTCAAACCTTTAATCAAGCTGAGTGAGGTATTATGACATTCTTATGGATGTTTTTACAAGACCTCTAAGCTGCGTTTCCTAATAAATGCTTGGACGATCACTTTTCGTGTTCGGACCAAACAATTAATAAAGGGCCTGAGCTTAACTGCTCTATCTTTTCCGCATTCGGTTCACTGTTGGTAATTTTGTTTCGCTCCGTTCTACCTTTAGAATGACCCACTTATCACACTTCTAGTGCACAAAATTGCTTCAGTTGTGCATCATCTCAGCTAGCGAAGCAGCCTCCAAGCCTCCTGAGAACGTAATGTCTTCTGGCAATAAGTATCCCATTTGGTGAGATCAGGAATCAATTCATGGGGCTTGACAAGCACTTTATCAGGTTTTACGTTGCTGAAATCGTAACCGTTGTGGCTTGAGACAAAACTCAAGTCAAGGCATCAAATGAGCAAAGAATTTTCTATGAGGTAAGGGGGATGTAACGACCATATCGATTTCCTGAGCAACGAGCACCAAGATTGGCAACCAAACCGCCAAAACTCCAAAAAATGGCTGCGCAAGTATGCTGTACTGTAAAAAATAAGACTAGCTGCACGGATAAAGAAATTACAAGCCCCAACGGTTTTCGACAAACGGTGAGATACTCCAAAAAGCAGACGAAGCCGATATGGATCAGCAGTCGACGTGCGATCAAAACCGGGTGGCAAACTAATGTACTAAAACAAATTTATAGCTGACCAAGGTTTTGGTGGAAAAATATTATAACAGAAGTTGTAGAAATGATTTGCGTGGCGAAGAAGACGGAAAATATATCCTGTCGAACTGAAATATAGTTCAATAAAACCGGTCCAAAAATGGCGGTCTATTTGAGTTGTTAACCCTTAAGGTAGTTATTCAAGAGGGGAAGCAACTATAGAAATATACGAAGTTGCAAAACCGCCGGTCAGAATTCCTCCGACGCTCAGTAAGCGAACAGGTAAGTTATCAGGAGAGCTCTAGCTTGCAAGCATGTAAAGTTAGCCACTAACCTGAATGGGCCGAGTCCACTCCTACCACAAAGGTACACGCACCTACCCGCGATATCATGCTGACCGAGAAACCGGTTGTTCTAATACAAATCAATCAGGATATACGGAAAGCATTTCTAAACCTGCGTGCATCTCATCGATGTTGGTCCTCCTCTTCCAACACACATAGACTCCTAAAATTGGGCTTGATGACACTAGCACCTGTGTGAAGGGAACCCGTTATAACAAGGCCGAGTCATCAGTTGACGCCCTGTCAAAATATCCAGTGACCACCTTCTTCTAGAAAGATATTCGGACACTACCATAACGACTTCGTCCTTTCTGAGGTTTCTATTCTGACTTTATCACTCATAGCTATGCTGAAGCATTGGGAGGTATACTTTCATCCACCTGTTCAAAAAACATCTGACAAATAATTCACCTGTTTACAACGCCGCTCTTTCAAATCGCAATGTGATTCCATACCTGAGTTTTCTTTGTATAGCAAGAGGTGATTGTGGTGAACATTGACTCTATTCATTCCATACCTTTCTGTGCATAGTAAGAGGTGATTGTGGTGAACATTGACTCTATTCTATTCATTCTGTTTAGTGTATTTTTATATGCATTGCATTTACGATGCGATTGATGGTACGCCCGCGATATTCGAGAATATACGATACTCATTCGTCCATATTCGGACTCCCATACTACGTGTACATTCGGTAGTTAAGATACCTACCACTATTCTAATTATCACATTTGGCGTCGCGATCCGGAATTTATTTCTCTTCATCACAATGTTATCTGAATTGGAATTTATCATTCCCTACGGCGCCGATCGATTGCACATTCGATGTTCTAAAGAAGTTAATTCTCAGTCATTTTAAGCCTATCAATTTTGTGGCCGCAGAACGAGCGAAATTCAATTCGCTTATTCGATCCGAATCTCAGAGTATTCGTGATTTTGTCCTCCAACTGCAAACACAGGCTGCAAAATGTGACTACGGCCAACAACTTGAAAGCCAACTGAGTGATCGCCTCATTGCCGGAATTAATCTTCCAGATCTACAACAAAAGCTCCTAGTACAGACTGATCAACGCTTCATATCGATCAGAAAAATTTGCGAGCAATACCAGGATGTTAAAGAAGTAACCAAATGCAACGAGACCGTTTTATTTAATGCACTAAAGTCGAAAGGGCTGGAAGGTCGCCCACACGGTAAATTTGAAACCAATATGCGTTATCATAACAAAAACAACCAACTGAATTCGAACATTCAAAATCGTCAAATACGCCAACCAAAAAAAGTTCTTGGCAAATGTGCTTCGTGTGGACAGGACCACTCCAGATATACTTGCATACATCGCCAATCAAAATGTTTTTCATGTGGTAAGATTGGGCATATTCAGAATGTATGTAAGTCCAAAAGAGTTTGTAGACTGACTGTCGACTCAAATTCTGATATCAAGCCTTTGACTGATAACATCTCATCCATGTCTTTATCTGTTTTATCGAATTCTATGCATGTGTCGAAGACGCTCATATCAGGCTCTGGTAAAAAGCATAGTTTTATCATTGATACTGGCAGCGTCGAATCCATTATTCCTGAGTCAGATCTTATAGCATTTTATCCTACTGCTGTTTTAAAACCGACACAATTATCTGTTAGAGGTATCACTGGACATGCTTTACCGCTTCTTGGTTCATGTACTATACCAGTCAAAGTTTCCAGTGGTAACTTTGTTGATTGTAATTTTCTTGTATCGAATTCTGGTCCTTCAATAATTGGTCTCAAAGTTTTACGTGCGCTTAACGTTAACATTTCACTACTTACTTCAAATTTCAACGAAACCGAATTGAAACAACTGATCACGAGCTGCTCCAAAGTCACCGGAGGAATGCGCATACCAAAAGTGAAACTCGAGGTTTCTGGTGATCCGATTTTCCTCAAACGACGTATAGTACCTTTTGGTTTGCGTGAACCAGTGCGTCTAGCTCTAGATTCATTGTGCCAAAAAGGTATTCTGACACCTGTCGAGTCTTCCAAATGGGCTACGCCGATTGTTACGCCATTAAAGTCTGATGGTAAAACTGTTAGAATTTGTGGCGATTATCGATTGACACTCAACAAAAGCCTACTTCAACGCTCGTGTGCTACAGAAGAACCTGAAGATGTGTTGTATCGTCTAGCGGGATCAAAAATCTTTTCAAAAATAGACTTGAAGGATGCATACTTGCAGATACCACTTGATGATGCTACTAGTGAATGCACAGTCATCAATACACCATTTGGATTATATCGGTATAATTTCTTGCCATTCGGACTTAATGTCTCTCCTGCTGTATTTCAAGATGTGATTAATTCAATTACTGACGGTCTTGAAGGTGTTGTAACTTATCAAGATGACGTGATAGTTCATGCTGTCGATAAGGTTACGCACGATTCACGCTTGCTTGCATTATTCAAAAGATTTCATGACTTAAATGTTGCCGTTAATTCTTCGAAATGTGCATTTTCTGTTTACAAACTATCATGTTTAGGCTACACTGTTGATGGAAATGGTTTTTCTCCTGATAATGAACGTTTATCGCCTTTAGTCAATGCTCCATCCCCTTCTAATCTGTCCGAACTTCGTTCCATACTTGGTGCATTGCAATATTATTCCCGATTCATACCTAACTTTTCTCAGAAAGCTTATTGTCTATTTGAACTGTTATCTCTGAAAACATTTTCATGGATATCTGAGCATGAGAAAACTTTGCGTTCTTTACTCAATTATCTTAAATCTGACGCTATTTTGAAACCATTTTCTGCGAAAGATCATTCAACCGTTATAACTGATGCGTCTCCAACTGGATTAGGTGTTATTCTCGAACAAAATGGCCGTCCTGTCATTTGTGCATCCCGTCGACTAACACAAGCCGAACAGGGCTATTCTCAAACACAGCGTGAAGCTCTTGCTGTCTACTGGGGTGTAAGTAGACTACACAAGTATCTTTTTGGTAAACCATTCACGATTGTGACCGATCATGAAGCCTTGAAATTCATATACCATCCTATGAAATCATTGGCTAAGTCATCCGCAGCCATGGTTCAACGTTGGAGCATCGCTCTCAGTTCGTATACATATGACATTATTCATCGTGGTGCTAAATCCATTCAGCACGTCGATTATCTATCCAGAGTTCCAGAAAGTTTATCACAATCTAATGTTTCTGATTGTTTGTTAGTACAACCGCTTCCGATTAAACGAGACGAGCTTGTGCGTGATACCCGAAAATACTTTTCATCCGTTATCTCTGCATTAAGACGAGGATGGACGCACCAAGAACGTCGTCGATTTCCCGCATTTTATGCTCGTCGAGACAGTTTAGCATTGACACCTGATGGATTGTTGTGTTATAACGATCGTGTCGTGATTCCACCAACACACAGAAGTGCCATTTTATCCGATTTGCATTCCGGACATTTAGGCATCGACAAAATGAAGTCTCTTGCCAGACTTACTTGTTGGTGGCCAGAGTTGGATGCAGACATTGCGCGTACGGCTAAGGATCGTATGAATTGTACACACAAAATTCATTCCAAACCATCCAAATGGATTCCTTGGCCATTTTCCTGTGAAACATTGTAAAATGATTAAAGAAATAATACCGTGCAGAACGTGAGATACTTTCTCAGCTTGATCTAAGCACCTGCAAAAAAGCGCTTTCTTGGGGTACGAAGGAAGGTGAGCGGGCAGTCAGAAGATTCCTGCCACGGGACCAAAACACAGACCGGATACGCAGTGGATAGTCAAATTATTCATCAATTTTTTGGACCAGGTATGATTCTCTTCGCGGCTGCCGCGATGAAAAAGCCATAGTAAATTGCTTGGCTTGAATTTGTATTGTTTGAAATTTAAACGAGTGAGGCGTAAGACCTAATCGCTAGGCGTTTTTTGCATTCAGGTTAACCCACAGGTGCCAGCTATCGTCAGCTATTTGGGAGTGGTTTAGGCTGGGGACAAAAGTGTTGTACACATTATCCTCCTTTTAGTTTTCACTGTAATCAGCACAACCTGCACAATCGGGCATCGCACGACAAGTGCCCAAAATAACTTCCAACCCCAGCCTATCATTAAAATTAACATCGTGGTTGAGCGAACTCGGTTGATGACGAAGCAGTTAGCCTCACGAAAGCTCAAAAGTAAACAATCACAACCATCCTTTGTATCCTCATTGAAGTATGCAAATAGAATAAACTCAAGTTCATTACTGATTGGACATCCCTAATCCATTAGAAGTAAAGTTGATGGCAGAAGTGATGGTGCCGAAATCTACCGGCGGTGGTCGGGCGCCGTATCCTGTAAATGCAGTTGATTTGTACCCAGAATAATAATCCTGAGAGCTTACCTGCTTGCAGTACAACGAATAGACCGTGCCAGCATTTCTAGCTTCTTAATGTGCTACAAAAATGCTTCTTGTTGTATAACTGTTGTATTTTCTCGCAGTTCGGGCGGCAACATATTCGTGGCTAGCGTCAGCTATGCTGCATTTCCTTACTGTAGAAATGTGTGTTGGATGGGATACCACAAAGTCGCCGGGAATAAATATCACATCTGCCACCATTGTATATCATTGACAGTATGTTCAGTCGCCTTCTCTCAAACCTCAAACAACACCAGTGTATTGAATGGAAAATATGCGTAACCGATTCTCGTGCGGCATCAGGCTCAATAACTGAGGCACAGTCAACCACTAACCAGGCCCTGGTGGCATCAGGTCGCAGAGGCAAGTGAAATGACATCCACAAATGGGACAATGGGAACCGAATGTTGATATTCAGAGTGAGTGAACTATGGCTAAACGGCAACTGGGCATTGGTGTAAGCTACCATATCAAGCAGGGGCGTACCACGATACCATGTGTACAGTGTTTGGTGGGCTGTGGAGCATATCGTTAGATGGACAGTATATGTTGGCGTATAATTCTCTCTGGTAATGAAAAAACGCCGACTCTTGCCGTGTAAGTTATAGCCAGGCCAAAAAAGGTACTTGTTTTTAGGCAGAGCTGATACAGTAATTCAGGATGGGAACTTGGCTAGATGTATAATTTATCTGGAAAAAACAACCAAGCAAGTAATACACCATTTCCAAATCAACAAGGTCAGGGGGTGACAGGGTATAAAACGGGATCTTTTATTTTCCCACTAACTGTAACGTCGCTAGACTCAATTATGTATTTGGGCCGATTCATAGGGGTAGTTTGGTATTATTAAGGTGGCAGTAGTTCCACAAATGTGGAATTTATCAACCAGCTGGAACCCAGCTCGCAACCCACTCAGCTCAAACACAGAACACCGCGGTACGCAATCTAGCGAGGTTCGATATCTCACGCGCCGTCATCGTTTAGCCATGGCGCACGCGTTCTGGCCAGCTCCGTTCTGTTCCCACTGCCCTAATGGTAGCTACTGTCTCATTTGTCTCCTCCGCGACGATGCCTTCCCAGCCGCTGTTTGCCGTTTGCTCGTTCAAAATGACGGTTGTTTTACTGACCTGGCTTTCCCTGAACGGACCAAATATATGGTAGCTGGAGCTCTTTGCTAGTGCACAAGCCGCACATATAAACATACAGTTAGACTCCCGATGTTTTACTGGGCTTTCCCTGAACGGACCAAATATATGGTAGCTGGAGCTCTTTGCTAGTGCACAAGCCGCACATATAAACATACAGTTAGTTAGCCGACTCTCCACTATCAACATCCGAGGATAGCATCGAAAATCTTCTTCGTCACGCACCACTCACTGATTAAAGCTGACGGTAGTGCTTCGGGGACTGAGGACCTTCTCCCTCGCATCCACCTTCCTTCCTAGATCGTCCTAGTATCGTCCATCTCACTAACAACCTCCAGGAATTTACACCCCCGCCTGTCGTTACGAGTTTGGTTTACTCTCACCACGCCGCCTCTTAGCCCACATGCATTAAACTGTCCTGTCTCACGTAGTATATTTATATTGGCAATCTTAGCTTGACTCTGATGACTACACTACTGAGTACAGATTCATCCTTATCCTGTCTTGTTTAATCACCTGATGTCCTTCCATAACTGTGGTAGACATTCGTTTTTTCCCCTATTAAAGGACTATATCCTGTCTGATAACC
>NW_008751956.1:272195-286637 GCF_000715545.1 Opisthorchis viverrini
GGCTTTCCGCTGAACCGACCAAATATATGGTGGCTGGAGCTCTTTATATTATTATTATTGTTAGCTATGACCGCTCGGTGGCATACAACTTTGCAGATATGTTAGCATGTGTAAGGTATGAAAATCTTGTTTGGTGGTTGCTGCGTCCTCCATCGTGGGTTGCCCCGTTGCTTTGCGTATACACGCCGCCCCCCAGTAGCATGGGTCTTTTGCCCATCGCCGGTGGTCCCGAGCACGGTCTTTAATTCAGGTACTCCACAAAATGGTACTGTTGCTTTCTGTTTCCTGCTGCTGGGTTGGACTCGTCCCAGTTGTATTATCTAACTGGCACAGCTATAGCTACAGACGACGAAAAAAGTGAAAAAAGAGAACAAATCTGGTCCCTCTTCTGTTGAAAAAATTCGTGAAAGAACACGGGTGGGATAACCTAAAGACTCTATGATGCCCACGGGTTACGTGGAGGTGCGGCACTATAGCTGACCTTGTCATAATTGTGGTAGTAACGCTCCAACGCCAACTTAGTCAACCAAACATACGCACCTACCTACTACTCCCAGGAATGAGCATACACGATGAGAGCTATATGTCGACAGAGGTTTCTAGAGCTCCACTACCAGCATCCAAGGTTAGTGCCCAAAGATTTTTTATTCGGCATGTACTACTTGTTAATTTGAAGCTAATAGCAGTGCTTCCGGGACTGACGATTAATTCTGTTACACTCACTTTCTATCCTGGTGCTCTCCAACTCACTATTAAATACCATATCAATCAATCATCTCGGAAGTTCACTCTCATCAGCCCTTATACATCTGATTTTCCTAACCACATCACTAATCTGCGTCCTTATATCCGCTTCTACTGGACCCCTTGTAATTTAGTATCATATGTCAACAAACGCAACCCTTGGTCCTTAGTCTGTCGAGTACAAATCCAGCTATATCCTATTCCATATAATCTTGTCGTCGTCCCATAATCGCCGTACACGTCAAGATTTTCTTTCTGTATACATTATTGCATAGTATTTAATTTGATATCTCCCCAAACTCACCATGCCTTACTAATCTCACCTCATCCCCTCATCTTCTAAAGCTTTGAACTTCGGCAATCCCCGGTTTGGACGACCTGGTTGGCTGTTATTCACTCCAACAGGCCAATAACCTACAACTACAGGATCCCAAAAAGAACCAAAAAACCTACGATACCATATCGGCTTCGTTTCACCTTGTTTCCTCGACCAACCTGAAATTAATCCTTCTGCTTAGAGAATTGCACATTCCAGCCTAATGACCTTGAATCTAACGTCCGTCACGGGTCTGTCCGAAATCTGAAGCATGTGAGTCCAGTGATGGTACGGCGCTGCCATTCCCAGTTTGGTAGCACAATTGTGACCATTCCATTCCTCCTCTCGGCCGTGCCTTCTCGCCCACTCGTTCCATAAACTGCAGATCCGACAAACTCCTCACCTGACCATAGCTGTCCCCGTGATATGTTCATTCCAACCTGCTAAACTTTTCGTTTAACTGTAAACATTTATGTGTGTCTGTGCTTCCCACAAAAATTCAATACCTTCCTATACAGTCCTTGTTCCGGCCCGCGTGTCACCATCATCTCACTCCTCCAAAGAACTATTATGCCCGAATCCACAACAGCGATACCGGTGAGGCTCTACAGTTTCGCCGTACACCATGTTTCTGTGATTCCTGTTAACGCTTATCCGCTTTGCTAATCCCTCCACTTCGCCACCCCCACCTACACATTTTGTAATCCTTGCCATGAGCTCAATTGTCCAAGCACACGCGGTCTTGGCGGTGGCTTCACGTTTTCGTTCAAAATGACCGGCCTGGTTGCCGCTGGCTATTTGCACACCCAAATTGAGTTCGCCGAAACTATAGAGTTCCCGAAGTTGTGAATTTAATGGGGGGTTAGTCTAATCAATTTGCACCTTCCAGTGACATGTAGCACGTAGCCTTTTGTTTTAGTGAGCGAAGTTTCAAGGTCATAAGCCATCGCCGATTCTCATTTTCTTACCGGTTTACACGACATTAAACGGGAAATTGCACTTTGGCGTATTTTGGCGTTTATCGTTGTTCCTAAAGAATAGAAAACATCTTGAGGGTATTTAATGCAAATTCCACCCTAGAAGATTAGTTGTAGACGTTTGTTTGCTCTACAATAATCAGATTCAACAAATAGGATGATTTTGTCCGGCGAATCTGTCCAAAACACATTTTGCTCATGGGGTTCATAGTCCATTCAGTGCAGTAAAGTTAGACAACAGTATGAACGTTGCAGTGGCAGCGCGAGAGCTATCAGTGGATTATCCTCTTTCCCAGATATGCTTGCAGATAATACATCTTAACGAGATAGCTGAGGGCGTCGTTCCTACTATGGCTAGGACGTTGTATAGGTGGTGACCACAATAAAAGCGTCGCCATGATGACGATCGCCTTTGTCACGCACGTGGAATACTTATCGTAACTGCTTGGTCCGTGTCTATGTGCGACGCTGATTGTGGGGCCCCATCTATGCGCGGCAGTCCAATCTATCAGTTCAATATATATGCTGACCGGTGAAAATAAGGCCTCAACTATTCGTGATAGCCTCATCTGACAGCCTGTTATACTCACAACTGTACTCGAAGTAACCTACTGATCGTACCTGTTGAGTCCCTGTCTTTGTGCATACATTACCGATCTAATGTCGAACGACTGACCTCATACTCACAACTGTACGCGCTATCGCCTACATTGACTACTTTTTGAAATTGCTAGGCCAGTGCCTATATGCGACGCTGATTATTAGGCCTCAGCTATACGCAATATCCTGATTTAACTACCAAAGATGGGCCGTTCTATCAATAACTGTGCGGACTCTAACTTATGTCTGCTGCCTATATCATCATCATCACCATCGATCTTCACTGCCGTACCTGCCTGCTATCTATAGTAAACACCAGGCCAGTATCTATGCAGGCCAATAGAAACCGGGTTCCAACTATGCGTGACATCTTAATTTAACGGCCAATGGCGGCCCGTCACACTCGTAATTGTAGTCGATATCGCCTACCTTGGCTGTGTATCGTACTTGCAAGACCTGTGTCTATGTGCACCACTGAGTATAAAGCTTCAGCTATGCCCGGTAGCCCAGTTTAATGGCCATCGACGGCCCGTCATACTCATAAGTATACTCGATGTCACCTACCGGGGCTACTTATAGTAGCTGCCGGGCCGTGCCTGTATTTGACCATAATGTCCCAACTATATATAATGGATTAATCCAACGGCCAACGGCAGTACTTCATATCCACACGTTGCCCACCTGCCGACACCTCATGCCTGAAAATTACATAGCCACCATTAAAAAATCATGTTTATCTTTATTGGTTTCATCGGTACAAATATAATGTGTAGTCATCCCATTTTTCAGTTTTTAATTCGTACACATCTTCCGCGATATCTTTTAAAACACGATCAAACAAAGTTATAGTGGCTACAATACCAAGTGCTTGATAAATCCCGTTGTCCAAAATTACCAGTCGGTGTCCGCGCTGAACCTGGAGACTCGTTGTCATGAAGGCAAATTCACCATCTGGTCAATCAGTCAAATTCGCGATAACGAGGGGGCTTTGTGTACATTGATGATTCGACAGCGGGATTCGGTAACCATATGAGTTATTGGGCGAGATGAAGTTAATGCTAAAGAGAGGTGTTCACTTGTCACTCGTAGGACCAAGTGGTGTAAACTTGGGCCCTAAGGTCCAAGGGCCACACACGTCCTCAAAGGTGCACCCATGGATGCAGCCGTAGCAAAGGCCTAGGGAGTGGGGGGTGTCTGGTGTCAACCGATCATCACTTACTCAACTACGTTGGCAATCCAGCCAACAAGCAGTGCCATATCCAACTCAACTCATCGTTTGAAGTATTGCAACCTATCCTCACTTCTGAAATCATCTAGGTTGTATCCGAATAAATGAGCTTGTAAGACAGCCAGAACTGATGCGATCCAACTTTTCCAGATAATGACGATGATTTAGCTGGAGACTGTAAGGACGCATTCTTCAGTAGAAATCACCAGCGCACAACTGGAAATTAGCTGTAACTGCCGCCTTAAGGATTTGCCGACACCGACCATCAGGAGCTATAGATTAGAGGCAACCGTTGTCAAACACCTGAAAACGCCTTGGTTCCGCTTCCCAAGCAGGCGAGGTCCAAGCCATACAAAAGAACAGCCCGTAAAGCAGCTTGATACACACGTCACTTGATATTCACCGATATCCGCCTTGACACCATAGGTGCTTCAAATTAGCAAACGCTACCCGAGCATCGCAGGTTCGTGCATTGACCTCGTCTGTCACACTACAATCAGAATTAATACAACATGCGATTTTACATAACCGTTGTTCTATATCTGAGGATTTCCTCGGCCAATCAAAATTGATGCCTTCCTCACAGAATTGCACATACAAGCCAAATCATCACAAAAATGATGTCCGTTACGGGGCTGTCCAGAAACCGAAGTATTTCAGCGCAATGATGACATGGCACCGCTATACCCGCATACCGCTAAACCCGCAGCTACGCACTCCCTCTCTTGACTTTACCCTATCCCCCACTTGTTCCATTACATGCAACTACGAACAAATTTCACGTTTTATTCTGACCGTAATCTTCTGATCATGCCCGATGGTACACCATCCACATGTTGCAATAAACATCATCATGATAACGTGACGTGCGGGTGCACAGTACGCACCAAATGACAACATAATTATCATTATCACTCATAGAAGAGCAAGAGGCGCTAACATAAAGTCACCAAGTGCACATCTGACGCCTCAGACGCAACTGGTTTCGCAGGGTTCCATGCTTTTCTTTCGACTGTGACAGTCAACTCGTCGTGCAAACACGCAGCAACACAAATAGTTACAGTCAGATGAGCTGAATCTCAACGTTAGTAAAAATTTTGACATCGAAACATGCGTCTAAATACCAAGAACCGAATAAAGGACAATGTTGAATAATCTTCAACACGCGGTAAGCAGATATATCTGATCTCATTTCTCCGCGAGCTCTCAGCTACCTTAATTGCGTACAATCTAGTCAACACAAGGCTCTCATAATCCCACATGCTAACTCCAGTTGCATACCTGAGTAGCGATTGTCGCTTTCAAACCGGGCAGTATCGTGCCATTGAAGCAGTTGGGAATTGTGATGACATTTGGCTGTCTATTATTTCGGGAGGCATTCTTACTCACATCAGAGTGCTTCCAAACCTTCCAGACATTCATCATACTTTGAGTCCCAAATCTAGGGATGGCTTTCTTATTACCTCGCTTGAATGACAGCAATGAACCACCACGAACCCTCGATAGACCCAAGAATATCCTAACTATGATGACAACCATAAGCGGCTCATCCAAGATGTTTATGTACGGGGCTGTCGACGAACCAAAGTACGGCGTCGCGATGAGGGTAACCCGACTACCATACCTAGCCTGATGGCTTACACGTAGTTCATTATAACTCTGATATAATTTTACCGTTTATTTTTCGAGAGCATGCAAGTGAATGCAAGCGGCTAATGTGAAAGGGTAACAGGAGAAGGTGATAAACATAGAAACGTCTCATTCGAATTCATGCCACCAAAAGTTCCAGTCAGATAAACTGATTCCCAACGTAAGTAAAATTTCTGATATGGAAACACGCGTCTAAAGACCAAGAACCGAAGAAAGGACAATGTTAAATGTTCTTCAAGACGCGGTAAGCACCAGCGCGATGAAGATCCACACATCAGGCACAAGACTAGACCTGTTCAGTCCATTTAATGTGTGTTAGGGCTTGAAAGCAGTGGCCATCTTAAAGTGCCGTCTGCTTTTACTTGTTCCGCTCGCAAATCCAATGGTCCACCCAACGGCACCATTGGTGACACGGTAAATCGGTGAATTCAAGCCTGCCTCAAGCCAGATCTAACGTATGTTATCACAAATAAACAAAAAACTTACTAGAGTGCTTCCAAACCTTCCAGACATTCATCATATTTTGAGTCCCAAATCTAGGGATGGCTTTCTTATTACCTCGCTTGAATGACAGCAATGAACCACCACGAACCCTCGATAGACCCAAGAATATCCTAACTATGATGACAACCATAAGCGGCTCATCCAAGATGTTTATGTACGGGACTATCCACGAACCGAATAACGGCGTCGCGACAAGGGTACCACTACTAATACAACCACACTGATGGCTTGCCCGTAGTTCATTATATATCCAAAATATTTTTATCATTTTACCATTTCTTTTTGAAGAGCATGGTCACAAGACATACAAATTCCGCACCCAAAACGTAGTCTGAGTTCGATTAAACAACTTCTAACAAAACTGCGGTTGCGATGGGAGAGCTTAAGGACCCGGATAATTACCATCAAATGCTTAAACACCACGTTAAAGATTTTCGTTTTCGAACTGCGGTTTCACAGAAATTTTGGGTGTGCGTCTATGATGCGGCCATATCTTGCTGCACTAAGCGCTGTTTTCCAAATCAGCGATGATTGACGTCCTTGATGACTCGCTAACTTAAACAAACCATCTGTGTGGTTAATTAGCAGCACATTTCATTAGATATAGACATTTTTCAAAACGAAGTGGGAACCTTGTGCAAATAATGGTTTTCGAGAACGCAAATGTATTTTGCAAAAACCTCGGTTTATGCAACGCTCTGCGCGCTTCTCCACCTATTATGGAATGGCAGGTCCTTAACTTGAAGCCACCTCTAATAGAAACCAAGAAAGCAGCTTATTGTCGTAGTTATAGAGTAATCACAGTATTTCTCTCAAGGTCATTCCAGGCATGACGGTACGAGGGGCTGACAGCGCTGGCTTCTGACCAACCAATATTCTCACCAATCAGAACACAGCTTTTTTTTGTTTGTGGCGGGTCGCCATAATCACGGCTGGTCGGCGTGACTCCGGGCATCACGCTTAGGCATCGGGGGTAGCTTATAAACCACCCAGACTTTAAAACCAATCGGAACGGTGAGCGCTGTTTACTACATCACAAAGGCTGCGCTCCAGGCTGAAGGCCCTCATTCCCATAGGAGGCCGGGAGACTGCTTCTAATCCATAATATGTGCTGTGTGCATGCGCTTATTGGAATCATCGCAGTACAGTAATTATCCGGGGACATAAATTCACGGTAATTTATGAGGAAAGAAAGTCGAAGGAAACCTCATGAGCACAAAACGACACTCTTTGGTTGTTGGTCTCCAACTGTAACTTATGCAAACGCTCTAAACAGACTGAACTGGCTTAGAGACCAGACTTTAATAAAGAATTCAGGCTTGCTTACCTGCAGGATCTGTCGAACTATCTGAGAGACAGTATTCATGGTCACCTCACTGCTCAGTCGGGTTCTCGAACTGCACCAGAACCCTGGACGGTGAGTCTTGGACACCCTGCAGCCTCGGGGCTGCACGTCTGCCATGGCCACCCGCCCAATTGTTCAAGGATAGAAGTGAGGTCTTCAGCGCGTGTCCCATCTAGTTCCCAGTTGGGGGCAAGAAACTGCACCAGACAACTGGAGAGGATCGGTAATAGTGCCTGCCTTCAAAAAGGGGTTCCTGGTGAATACGTTGATCACAGAAGGATTGAGTTCATTTCAATATTGAAAAGACCCTTGACATCACTTGCCCTTAGTCGCCCGCGAAGTGTTTACTCAGCAGCGAGCGGAATTCCGGTTTGGTAGGGTTTGCGTTTACCAAATATTCACGATCTCAGGTTCTCGTCATCATCAAAAACAACGGCATGACACCATTGTTTAGCACTGGTGCTTCGCTGACGTATGAACATGACTCGCGCGAAAGACTTGTCGTGGAAAAAGTGGTGGGCTGGGAAGAGACTTAGGGCTAGTTTATGACGATGATTCCGAGGTGCCTAAACCTCCAGACACATTCAGACAATCTGGATAGAAATTAACAACAAGTAGGCCAGGGACATCAATTAACACCCAGCGTCTTCAACCAGGCGCGGTACCCATTTAGGCAGGCGATTCGCACCAACAACACTTTCGTACATGTCTACCAGGTCAAAGACTGACTACCTTTCTGCTTCGGCCACTGAATTGGGCACGGAAAGCAGTACTCTCTACGGCAAAGATCCAGCGTACGCAATACACGGCCTAACAAATGCAGCTCCTGGTGCCGGGCACATTAAGAAATGGAAGTCCGGTTGCACACAAAACAACGGTTTCTAATAGCCTCGTATTAGGTTCGCCGACACCAACTCACACGAGCGGTGATTGTCGAAGTTGTCTCAGTTCCGCTGCTCGAAACACCCTGAATACCAATAGACGTGTGTGTCAGGCCGTGTTACGAACTTTATTTTTGTATGGCTGCGGGACATGGCCTCCGAGATGTCTTCAGGTCTTCGACAACGATTGTCTCGGAACCATAGCTTGTTTAGGCTGCTATCAGCGAGACCGCAATGAGGCGCTTACAAAACAAGTGTTGGGTTGTGATTTCAGTTAAAGAATATGCCCAGCACCAAACGTGGTTGTTGCACATGCCGTCGTTTGCCGGTAACAGTGTTGTTGACCGTGCAGAGTGGTGCAATCAGAGAAGTTGCCAGTCTTTGGTCTGGCAGAGGGGTATGCAAAAGACTATGAAAAGTCCGGGCACTTACCCTACAGGTTTGGGTCCATCTGATTTCCCCTATGAGTGGTTGGAGACGCTCTAATATATGGCTGCCAATCAGCCTCAGTGACGTTGTTGTCACTATCTGTCTTTACTGCATGAGTGAGTCGCTGGAGGTGCATACCTTCCAAAACGGCACTTAGTTACCTCGCCATCTGCTTTTTACTTTCTTCACAATACTGCTCTCAACTATATCATGATTGTACCGCAGCGAGGCCTTAGTGTTGAACACTGATATCAGGTGATGGTGATGATGATTGAGCTGTCCTGGGGATTGTTCTTTGATGCCAACCGTCTTCCATGCCAGGTTGCTCAGATGTTGGAGGTTTTAATGAGCAGTTCCCTGCTTCTCCGGTTTGGTGGTTTGCATATGCACAGAGACTCGGTCCTTGAAGACTTGTACCATTGTGATAGTGTGCAGGCACCCACGCGCTCTTCTGCGTTCAGGCTTTTAAACCGAAGACCTTGGTTAGGGACCATAATCTCCCTCCTGTCTACGTGTTGAACCCCTGAGTACAACCGTTTCCAACATTGCCGAAAATTCCCACAGGTCACAGTGACCGTCACCTATTGCCGTTGGTTGGGTCGCTTCGCTTGCTTCAGGTTGCTGCAGGGAACGGAAGAGGCATCTATTACGTGAGAACAGCCGTTCCATATTTCAGCCGATTCGACCAACGGGCCCAGAATAGAACGAATGTTGATGAAACGGCTTGCGTGGCTGGTGGAAGCATTTGCATAATGTCTGATATGTCGATCAGTTAGAAGAGCGATTTAGCTTACCCTCCTCAGCACAGACTGGCTGTATTCAGTGAACCTGAATAGGACGTTGACGCCAATTCTCGCCATTAATGCAAATCGAGATGTCTTCCCTAAATGCAATAAGATACCCAAGCCGGATGACATGTACCGTGCACCCCTAAAAGGTTGCCGCAAGAATGACAGAAAGACTCACGAGCCGGGCGGGCAGAACGAATGTACTTACCGTTGACACAGAAGAAGCAAGATAAGGATGTGCTTGCAATCGTGTCACTAGATTCCATCTGAGAGATAAAAGCATCACGAACAGGAGTAAGAGGTTTATCAGTTTTGATAGATGCGGCGCCACAGGGAACATGAGAAGACGAGTCGTATGAGAGTGACTGTTGTTGAGCATGTTCAAGCAGACGTGCCTCGTCAAAGGCTTGTTGAAGCTTAAGAGTGTTTTTCTAGTAGTCGTTGGCGAACGGAATTAGATTGCAAGCCTGTGATAAAATCGTCTCGAATAGCCTCATCCCGATGTTCATCGGCAGAAACCGCACGAAAATTGCAGTCCTTGGCAAGGTAACGTAATTTTTGCAGGAACGCGTCGACTAATTGGCCCGGTTCTTGTTTGGTAGTAGCCAGCACGTGACGGGAAAACACTTCATTTTTGGGTTTAATGTACATCTTTTCGAGCGTCTGGATGGCGTCTTCGTAAGTAGTACGATCACAAACATGTTGATAGACGGACGGAGAAAGGAAATTTACCAAAAGTTTTCTTTTGTCAACGTTTGGGAGTTCGATGCATGAGAGGAAGTTCGTAAACGTTTCGTGCCAATGGATCCATTGTTCTGAAGCAGAAGAGGATTGGGGATCGGCGTCAAACCGATCTGGGCGAAACAATCGTTCCATTGTGTTTTGATAGAAGATTAAATTGTTGCGCACTCGAATGATTGTGCCAGAAACAGAGAACGAGGATTGCCGAATGATTGGCTTTAATCTTCTATCAATTTCAGTACATCAGCTAAAACATTAGGAAACACAATCAGCTCAACGAATAGCGAGTAACAAAGTTAAACACCACGTCAGTATATAACACCCTGCACCCCTAAAAGGTCGGAAATCCCGCGCATAGAAGTTTGACGATCTTACCACAAATTCGAACGAAAACAACATCGGAATGATGAGGCACTTTGACAGTGATTATGCTGTTCACACAACATTGTGCGATTATCACTACGAAGTCACCCTTGTGCCTGTAGCATAATCCCGCAGTGGAGAATTTCGCGTGAGTCATCTGATTTTACTCAGCCGAGAATGCATTGACCGAACCTTCAGCTGAAAATATCTGTATGAGTATCCATGGTGGCTACTCTGCACCACTGTTTTTCATCAAGAACACTTTCGCCATCGTGTTCCAGTAACTTCCTGTTGTGTTTCTAATCAAGACCAGCAATTGACAACATCCACAAATACTGGATGGGCGACAGCACTTGAAATTTTGAATTGCGTCCTTCAGCAGCCAGACGTCGGTCATGTCATAATTTGTCACTCGAAAATTTTTCTTTCCCAGTACATGAGCATACTTTTATGCTATCTGTTCCAGCATCATGCCGTCGGCTGATAAGAAAAAGAAGGCTTTGGCGAAGAAAGAGGCGGAGAAACGTCGCAATCAGAAAAAGCCTGCCCGTTCGGCAGGTGCCGCAACAGCTGGGGATCTTGCAAATGGGACCGACGAAGATGGTCAGACCGAAGAAACTGCAGCATCTCACACCGAAGATGAGGTTCCCGGTCGGCAACGCACGACCAGTGTACGTGATGACGACTTTGTTGGTAAGGTCTCCCTTTCATTTTGTGTGGCATTTCGGAGCATCCTCGTAGAGTTCTCACCCAGTAGCCGCTTATTATCTGATGATTTTATGTCCTGCTACTAGTTCTGTAGTTTTTCTAACGTGTTCCTTACTTTGAAGGCTTTTTCTGGAACATGATCATAACACCTCGCACTGAACTTCCTCATGGTCTTGGAAAAGTTATATTTGGTCGAGACGGTGTAGATGTTGTAAAGATGTCAAGATGTTGGTGAAGATGTATTGTTTCGGATTCGCTGTCATGGAATGATCCATCGACTGTATCCATGACCAATCTATTGCGTTATACTGCTTGAATGTCTGTGAATCTCCTTTAAGCCATTTGAGAACTACATGCTGATTGTGTGCCCCTTTTGAAGCTTCAGTTACTGTACTGCCTAATTAACCTGATCATGGGGTTTTGCTGATGGCTTTTTTAAATTGAGGAGCCTATGGGAGAAGAGGTGGCTCGGTGGTTAGAGCTCGAATTTACTGACTACAAGGTCCATGGGTCGACCTCTGCATTTCGACTTCCTTTATCTAGGCTTGGGTAAACTGGCGGTATCCCAGTTCACCTGCTTTCTTCGGGTGGCATGGCAGTTAGGCATCAGAAGGGTGCTACCTACAGGTGATTTACCATTTTTTCTCTGGAACTTTATGTGGCCACTGAACGCCACCTGTAGATGTGATACTGATTCAAATCACCCATTCAACCCTTATTCCATGTTTCTTTGCTTTCTACAGGTAGTGATGACGAAGATGAAGCAGTCCATAAATCCCTTGTTGAGACCCTGGAATGTTTAGACCTAATCAGCGACCGTGTTGCTCAGCATCGTTCTGTGACCTCCGTATTGGCATCACATCCAGAAGCTCGTGACACACAGTTCACCAATTTGACGGTTACTTTCCATGGAAAGGAGCTCCTCTCAGATACCAGGCTAGAGTTGAATGTTGGGCGGCGGTGAGTTGCGTGTGGTCATTTTCCCACGTGCCCAACGTGTATACTGATGACTAAAATGTTCTTACTCTCTGCCGGTGTGCCGCCTCGCGAATGCTAACCGGACGTTTACGCTCCCTTGCTATTCACTGTCGCACTGCTTCAAGACTGGATATGTTCAAACCAGAACGTCATGCTTTGAAGTGGAAGACGAGTTCGTTTAACTGAGCATATGCAGGAATCCAGAAGATTCAGATGAGTGATTTACCATTTTTTCTCTGGAACTTTATGTGGCCACTGAACGCCACCTGTAGATGTGATACTGATTCAAATCACCCATTCAACCCTTATTCCATGTTTCTTTGCTTTCTACAGGTAGTGATGACGAAGATGAAGCAGTCCATAAATCCCTTGTTGAGACCCTGGAATGTTTAGACCTAATCAGCGACCGTGTTGCTCAGCATCGTTCTGTGACCTCCGTATTGGCATCACATCCAGAAGCTCGTGACACACAGTTCACCAATTTGACGGTTACTTTCCATGGAAAGGAGCTCCTCTCAGATACCAGGCTAGAGTTGAATGTTGGGCGGCGGTGAGTTGCGTGTGGTCATTTTCCCACGTGCCCAACGTGTATACTGATGACTAAAATGTTCTTACTCTCTGCCGGTGTGTCAGCGACCGGCTCAGCATCGTTCTGTGACCTCCGTATTGGCATCACATCCAGAAGCTCGTGACACACAGTTCACCAATTTGACGGTTACTTTCCATGGAAAGGAGCTCCTCTCAGATACCAGGCTAGAGTTGAATGTTGGGCGGCGGTGAGTTGCGTGTGGTCATTTTCCCACGTGCCCAACGTGTATACTGATGACTAAAATGTTCTTACTCTCTGCCGGTGTGCCGCCTCGCGAATGCTAACCGGACGTTTACGCTCCCTTGCTATTCACTGTCGCACTGCTTCAAGACTGGATATGTTCAAACCAGAACGTCATGCTTTGAAGTGGAAGACGAGTTCGTTTAACTGAGCATATGCAGGAATCCAGAAGATTCAACTAACAATAGACAAAAGTAGCTGAGTTCTTCAGCAACCATAGTGTGAATGTACCATCAGATTGTCTGTCAGTGGTCAGGTTTGCAATACTATGTTGCGTTCTATACTGTGACTTTGGCCGAAACCCGACGTTTACAAGGGAACTCTTCACGTTTCATCATTTGTGTCTTTGGAGCGTTGTCTAGTTAACCTAGAAACGTCGAAGCCGTAGTACTCAGATGCACCGTGTTTTCACGGAAATTACCTTTTGTATGGTGAGTAAGCTGATGACACCCCATAGATTGCGATGGCTTCGTCACACGCTCCGCCTGCCAGTAACCCGATTTATCTGAGTAGCCTCGTGCTTCTGGACAAAACGAGCTAAGGGGCCAGTCGAAGGCCTGCGTTGGTGATTGCCTTGGGCAGACGAAACTATACCAACTCGAACTGCCATCCACCGACCATGTAACGTAAAGCTGATGGTAGTTGTTATTCCTTGAGCTCAGTCTGTTTACCCTTCTGGATCGCTTGCGCCTTGAAAGTACCAACCAAAGTGTAATTTTTCAACGCAAATGTGTGCGACTTTCCAAGTGCTTCATCCGGATCCAGCCGTCCATCTCGGTTGTAAGTTCAGTCGACGCATGCTGGTGAAGTGCTTAGTATCACAAATTACCGACCCGTTTGGGATAACAGTCATCGATGAGGCCACACTGAGGTGCTTAGATGTGAGGTGCACTAAACTAGATCCGTATGTTCTATATAGTCCCTACTATAAAGCAGGTGAGTGGCCAGATGGTTCAGTGGTTAGAGCGTGAGTTTGCAGACCAGAAGGTCCGTGGTTCGAAGCCGACCTCTGCATCTCGACTTCTTCTGTCTAGGCTTGGGCCATCTGGCAGTATCCCAGCCCTCGTGCTTCCTTCGGGTTCTGTGGCAGTTGGTCACCAAAGGGGTGCTACAACCCCAAGAGCAACTCCAATTGTCTGGTGTAAAGTTCCTTGCATTATGATCTTCAAACATGTAATCGTGAGCTTTGAACTTGCCTGTGTGTCCCTAGTGTTACATGTTGTCAAATCCATGAAGACACGTACACCAAGGTAGACGTTAGGGAAGTATCCCGCTTCACTATCGGTGTTCCCTAGGGTGAGCTTACAGTAATCAGTGAGGCTTATCACCACAACTACTATTTTACCCGTGTTTTGAAATGG
>NW_008751956.1:286726-298373 GCF_000715545.1 Opisthorchis viverrini
GATGTATGATGAAAAACCAGCATCAAATATCCTCAGATGCCATGAGGAATGATCTTGTAGGGAACGTAGTTTAATCTGCACAATGATTCCGAATTAGGGGGAACATCGTTTCGGCCGGAGGGGAGCCATTTCTAGTGGTTGTGAATAGCTTCAAAATGTCCGACCTTCAAGACAGATTCCACTTTGATAGGGTTCGAGGTTATTGATCGCCCTGGCGAACTTCTTCGTCTGGTAACCCAACGTTCCTCCTTCGCTTCTTCCTCATTTCCACTACAGCTACGGTCTTATCGGCCCGAACGGTTGCGGAAAGTCCACTCTACTCGCGGTTATGGCCAACCGCGAGCTACCCATACCGAACCACATAGATATTTTTCTACTTCAACGAGAAATGGCACCGAGTGATAAAACAGCACTCCAGTGCGTGATGGAAGTGGATGAAGAACGACAGCGGTTAGAGCGCGAAGCCGGAGAGCTAGCCGCACGTGAAGACACGGGTAAGTCGTCATAATTACTGTCATAATGACTCCATATTTTGTTCCGGGTTTATTCACTTACTCGAAGTAAGTGGGGCGAGATGGCTCAAGTGGTTAGAGCGCGAATTTACTGACCGGAAGGTCCGTGGTTCGAACCGGACCTCTGCCTCTCGACTTCCCCTGTCTAGGCCTGGGAAACCTGGCAGTATCCCAGCCCTCGTGTTTCCTTCGGGTGGCGCGGCAGCTAGTCAACTGAAGGATGTTACAGTTGGACGATTTTTTTGCACCCCCGACAGCAGTTATGAGTACGCAACTCATCGTTCCATAGACTGTCTAATCATAGTCTTTATGCCGATCGCGCCATACAAACCTAGCTTTAATGTAAGATTTTCCATTGTGTTGATATGAGCTGTGGTTCAATCCGGTCTGGTCGACTTTACTGAATCTTCCAGTTACCTTTCTCCATCACCTGTGTATTTCATGTGGTCAGTCGTAAGGCTGAACGATATTCCGCTGCTTCTAAAGGACAAACGAAAGCCTTATCCGTTTTCTGCACACCGGGCGCCCAATTTGCCAACAATGAGTTGGATGAAAATATGACATTGGTAGCTCAGGCTTTTCGGTTATTTGTAGAGTTGTTTTCTGTTGGACTCAGTAAACAACTCAACCATCAGTGTTGAATAGATCATTCTGCATTCGGTTCGGAGGGTCATTATGAACGAATACCTACACGGGAGGAAATCGGCACAGCTGTCTCGCACACAATGCATTCCATTGTAGGGATCTGACCGCAAATCCTCCTCAGCCCCCGAAACCAATCGAAACCAGCGCCGTTGATTCAGTAGGACTTTTTCATCGACTTCGATGGGGGAATTCCTTTTCTATATGTCATTTTCAGTGTGTTCCTTGTGCAATTACTTACTGCCTGTGATGCTCCGAAGCGTTTTGCGACGGGTCACAGAACTGACATAGTCTTCCGAATGTGACCATTTACCGAGACCATCTTGTGTTACCTTATTGTGCCGAGTAATCCAATATGGTCGGTTGGGATCAGAAAAAGAGAACCTAGAATTGCTAGCAAGACTAAATGATTGCATATATTATTGGCTTCACCTACAGTCACTTACCCACCCGACGAATTAAGTAAAATAATTTCCCTATTGATGCAGAGAAGCCGTAGTACTCAGATGCACCGTGTTTTCACGGAAATTACCTTTTGTATGGTGAGTAAGCTGATGACACCCCATAGATTGCGATGGCTTCGTCACACGCTCCGCCTGCCAGTAACCCGATTTATCTGAGTAGCCTCGTGCTTCTGGACAAAACGAGCTAAGGGGCCAGTCGAAGGTCTGCGTTGGTGATTGCCTTGGGCAGACGAAACTATACCAACTCGAACTGCCATCCACCGACCATGTAACGTAAAGCTGATGGTAGTTGTTATTCCTTGAGCTCAGTCTGTTTACCCTTCTGGATCGCTTGCGCCTTGAAAGTACCAACCAAAGTGTAATTTTTCAACGCAAATGTGTGCGACTTTCCAAGTGCTTCATCCGGATCCAGCCGTCCATCTCGGTTGTAAGTTCAGTCGACGCATGCTGGTGAAGTGCTTAGTATCACAAATTACCGACCCGTTTGGGATAACAGTCATCGATGAGGCCACACTGAGGTGCTTAGATGTGAGGTGCACTAAACTAGATCCGTATGTTCTATATAGTCCCTACTATAAAGCAGGTGAGTGGCCAGATGGTTCAGTGGTTAGAGCGTGAGTTTGCAGACCAGAAGGTCCGTGGTTCGAAGCCGACCTCTGCATCTCGACTTCTTCTGTCTAGGCTTGGGCCATCTGGCAGTATCCCAGCCCTCGTGCTTCCTTCGGGTTCTGTGGCAGTTGGTCACCAAAGGGGTGCTACAACCCCAAGAGCAACTCCAATTGTCTGGTGTAAAGTTCCTTGCATTATGATCTTCAAACATGTAATCGTGAGCTTTGAACTTGCCTGTGTGTCCCTAGTGTTACATGTTGTCAAATCCATGAAGACACGTACACCAAGGTAGACGTTAGGGAAGTATCCCGCTTCACTATCGGTGTTCCCTAGGGTGAGCTTACAGTAATCAGTGAGGCTTATCACCACAACTACTATTTTACCCGTGTTTTGAAATGGTTTTCAGTCCCAATGTGACTTATTTTTGTGTCCATCTTGTGGCACTTAAATTTCTTTAGACAGCTGATTTGGCTTTGAGTAGATTCCTCAGATGCCATGAGGAACAATCTCGTAGGGAAGATAGTTTACTCTGTACAGTGGTTCCGGATTAGAGGGAACATCGTTTCGGCCGTAGGGGAGCCATTTCTAGTGGTTGTGAATGGCTTCAAAATGTCCGACCTTCAAGACAGATTCCTTGTTTGAAAGGGTTCGAGGTTACTGATCACCCTGGCGAACTTCTTCGTCTGGTAACCCAACTTTGATAGGGTTCGAGGTTATTGATCGCCCTGGCGAACTTCTTCGTCTGGTAACCCAACGTTCCTCCTTCGCTTCTTCCTCATTTCCACTACAGCTACGGTCTTATCGGCCCGAACGGTTGCGGAAAGTCCACTCTACTCGCGGTTATGGCCAACCGCGAGCTACCCATACCGAACCACATAGATATTTTTCTACTTCAACGAGAAATGGCACCGAGTGATAAAACAGCACTCCAGTGCGTGATGGAAGTGGATGAAGAACGACAGCGGTTAGAGCGCGAAGCCGGAGAGCTAGCCGCACGTGAAGACACGGGTAAGTCGTCATAATGACTGTTAGGCAATTACTTTCATCCACTCCTAAACAGCTACCTTGTTTCGACTCCATATTTTGTTCCGGATTTATTCACTTACTCGAAGTAAGTGGGGCGAGATGGCTCAAGTGGTTAGAGCGCGAATTTACTGACCGGAAGGTCTGTGGTTCGAACCCGACCTCTGCATCTCGACTTCCCCAGGTTTGGGAAACCTGGCAGTATCCCAGCCCTCGTGCTTCTCTCAGGTAGCATGGCAGCTAGGCACCGGAAGGGTCTTACAGCTGAACGATTTTTTCTATTTCATCGTGAAGCCCCTCTTTTCTACTGTCCTGTTCATAGCCACGGACTTCGGTCCACTGGTAATTGTCTTAACGTTATTTTGATCGTGAATTGTGATAAATAGTAGCTATTACCTCAAAATGTTGCTAACTCAGCTACACTGAAGAAATTGTGAGAAATTGTTTAGCTGTAGCACCCTTTCGGTGCTTAATTGCCATGCCACGCGAAGGTTGCAAGAGGGCTGCGATACTGCCAGGTTGCACAAGACTAGACAGGGGAAATCGAGATACAAAGACAGGGTTCAAAATACAAACTTTCCAGCCATTCAATTCACGCTCTAACCACTGATACATTTTGCTTGGCTAATCATCCCCTCATTTAGTGGATCTGGTGTTATGACTTGACTTGCATTGTTTGTCTTTGCTCGTCCTCAGTGAAGGACACTCAAGGATGGAGTAGTTGCTTCGTCGTCCACCACGTGTACGTTGACTCCGGTTGATGTAATTTTGGCCACTAATAAACAGGAGAACAACGATTGGAGAATACAATGTGGTGAGGATGACCGCCTTACCACCTGGTGATAGTCAGCATAAGTGATTGGGAAACCGGGATAGCTATTTACATTACTGAAAGGTATATTGGCAAATAAACAAATCGTTCAGTTGTAACACCCTTTCGGTGCCTAACTGCCATGCACGGGAGCTGAGATACTGCCAGGTTGCCCAAGCCTAGACAGAGGAACACGAGATGCAGAGGTGGGGTTCGAACCACGGACCTTCCGGCCAGTAGACTCTCCCTATAACCACTTGGGCCATCTCTCTCGCTATAACCACTTGGGCCATCTCGCCCCAGGTATCCTCAGCCGTTGACGTCCTCAACCAGTCAGATGGCTGCTTCAAACGGGACAACTTCATCGATGGGTTTCATGCTAAGCTGGGAGCAATCTGAAGAATTGTTCTAATCAGTGGTTAGTTAAAGCGGTTACCTGACGTCTCTTAAGGTAGGACGACAAAAAACTGTCGAAAATGGCAGCCAGACAATGTTTCTGTACCTTTAGTAATTGCATCATGAGGCGGCCCCGGGGTAAATCCGTATTTTCCCGGGTTGCGAAACCAGTTCCTCCAGGCACATCAGTGTATGTGGAGTCAGGGGTGCTTCCTTCTTCCGAGTAAGGAGGAACTTGAAAAGATAGACCCCAAAAACCTCACAATGCGACCACCCAACCCTTGGCCGTGACTGTCACTGCGTTATCTGAGGTCATTGAAGTATAAAACACTAAGTCTTATCGAAAGCCGTATTAGCGCGCGTCTGATACGCATGCAATACCAGGAGTCCGACGCCTATGCTTTATTCCTTGAACCTTTTGGGCAAACCAACCCTTCTTACAGGCTATCAGGTCTTTGGTTCAAGGCAGTCCTCATGGAAAACCTACCGAGCGCTGCTTTGTGGCTCAAACTCCCGACTCAGAGGATTGGAAGGCCCTAGCCTCTAATTTCATTGTTTGTCAGACTTCTGAGTCAAAAGGTCAGGTTGGATCACCTCATCTGACCTGGACAACTGCTAAGTGTCATTCGCACGTGCAGCGATTCCACAGGTTCCGCCAAACCGCTGCCATGTGCGTACACTTACCCAGTCGAAGAACTGAATATAGCCCTGGTACACTAAAGCGATCTTTCTTACACTGTGGCTTTCAATGTCCGTTCCCTCTGTCAAATTAAGCAACAAGCATCCCTTACTCTGGCCTTGCTCTCGCCTTCTGTCCTCGAAGTGTATTGTTCCTGATTATTGCCTCCGGCAACGGACTGATGATATCTCTTCGTAGCATGATGACGAATCTTATGTAAGTTAGTCGCCATGGTCGGCGAACAGGTGAACAAATAATGAGTCAACCTAAAATAACTTCAAAGTAAATCAGCTGATCATACTTCGTGTGTCACGTGCACTCCATAGTCTAATGACTCTTATTCATCAAAAAGCCATTTTCAGCCCCCCGCGTGTTGTCGAAGCAGCCCGAGACTGGTCCGTCCGTGATTAGGACAACGAAGTGCTGAAGACCCTGCTATTCGACTCAGTCGCGTTGGAAACTGCCAGATGGAGGAGATTCATGGATGAGAAATATCAATAGTAAAGGTGTTTCATAGATGTTGCTCAGTCACGCAGCCAACGATGACCTTTCACCAAGGATACTACCTTTAATGCGTAGATCTCCCACCAACACCAGCAAGTTGATTAGGCTATCATCTTAACTGTCATCCTCTCTCCCGGTCGTCGGTGCACCCGCTCAAAGCATGTTAGTTCATGATTCCTAGCTGAACCCAACTGTTAATCAGGAAGAGTAAGCACAAAACCCCGGTTTTTACGAACACCTAAACGGCGCTTTTGTTCGTGTTCCTCTTTTATACAGAGAGTAGTGAGCGTTTGGTCGAAGTATACGAGCGTTTGGAACATTTGGATGCAGACAAAGCAGAAGCCAAGGCTGCTATGCTCCTTCATGGTCTAGGATTCACAAAGGAGATGCAACAGAAGCAGGTAGGTTTTTCTGTCCTTCATCTTGCTTGATTCATTTCTCCACGAGTCGTTCCCATCTTTTCCCCACACACCCCCCCTGATTCAGCTCCTCTTTTCGCTTGGTATCGTCATCACTCGGCCCATTGTTTTTCCGGAAACGGTTCGAGAGCTTAGCTCAGTAGTTAAGGAATGGACTTCCTGGTCGGAAGGCCCGTGGTTCGAACCCAGCTTGTGAGTCAGGATGTCTCTTGTCTAGATTTGGGTAACCTGACAGTGTCTCATCCTGGGTGCTTCCATCAGATAGCTAGGGAACTAGGCGCCGGTTGAATGTGCATCTGGACGATTATTATTATATTTTTGCATTTTTAGTAAAATGGTTCAGGCTCCGAGTTGGTCCGGTACCTTCCAGTAAGACAAGCCATGCATCCGTATTTTCTCAGGATCGCCTATTGCGCTGTCACAGTCTCGTCAACTGCTCACCGTCTTGTCTATGAATTATTCCAGTTTGTAACAATTTACTCGGAATGTATGTAGTCCAAACCCTATTCCGCTTTCTCCTGTGACATTGTTTACAGGTCAAACACTTCAGTGGTGGTTGGCGAATGCGTATCGCGCTGGCTCGTGCCCTGTTTGTTCGACCAGCCCTACTTCTGCTGGATGAGCCAACAAATCACCTCGACTTGAATGCCTGTGTGTGGTTGGAACGTGAACTGGTCAACTACCCACGATGTCTGGTGATCATATCGCATTCACAGGATTTCCTCAACGGTGTTTGCACGAACATTGTGTTGATGCACCGGCACAAACTCTCCTACTTTTCGGTGAGTTGATAGCAAGGTTTCCGTCAGATACCACATCTGAGTTGTTCCTAATTCTTTGTAGAGCTTCATGCACATTTTGCTATGTTCCAGAACCATCAACTGCAGTCATATGACACATTGCCACATGGTAGCCTGGAAACTGCTACCGACCATTAGGACTAGTTGAGAGTCGCTTCATCTCTTGTCAAGGGCTTCCTCACTGGGACCAACCAACCTCTACATCCATATCCACTCATACGAGGCTCGCTTAAGAGTTCCATTATCACAATATATCCATCTTCTCCAGCGTGTAATTACACACTGCTGAAATCACATTGTTGGGTGCTCACCATGTTTACTCAGGAAATGTATTGCTGTGTTAAACAGGATCACGGTAACTCGATGTGTAGCGATTTATTCACAAGTTGGCTGATTCATAGCTTTTTCTGATATGGCTTTTTGGGTATTTTTTTCCAGGGCAACTACGATCAATATGTTCGCACTCGTCTTGAATTGGAAGAGAACCAGATGAAGCGATATAAATGGGAACAGGATCAAATTTCTTCCATGAAGGTGAGTGAATGGTTTGAGTTTCGATTAGGTGCTGATAGTTATTCACGCAATCATCACATTACTGCTGTACTAGGTCTCCATTGTCGAAATTGTGAGCTTGATGAAACTTGTTACTTTGAAAGAACGACTTCAACAATTAGCTGTCGGTAGATATGTGTGGGTATGTGCATGTGTATTTCGTTCATCTGTAGCACCCTTTCGGTGCCCAACTGCCATGCCGCACGAAGAGGCACGAGGGCTGGGATACTGCCAGGTCGCCCAAGCCTAGACAGGGGAAGTCAAGAGGCAGGGGTCGCGTCCGAACCACGGACCTTCCAGTCAGTAAATTCGTGCTATAACCACTTGGTCCATCTCTCCCCTCAGTGTGTGTATTTGGACCCACACTGTTGGCTCAAGCGTCCACAGAGACCGTCACTTACTGGCATCCACACGGTTGCACATTCATGCTGGGTTCGTAGCATAGATCTTGTGCCATGCATCAAGGCCTTCGCCAGAGGCCTACCATGACCTTGTTTCGCCATAAACCGTGTACGTTTGAACGATGGTTTTCGGGGCATACAAACGATGGTAGTTCAGTCGATCGAGGCTGTTATACTGTCTTGTACATGTGTTCGACTATTGCTATCTACACCTAGTAAGTACAGTTTTCTATTTGAGTTCATATCACAACAGCAAGCCGTCTGACTAGGGTGTAAAGCGCAATGTAGCCGAGTACTCAGGGCTTATTTATTCATCATTATCAGTGGTGCAAACTGAATTGACTTTAGTTTACTCTTTGTTAACTTCACTCTTACTGACTACGTAAAGTGCCATAAGCCGTGAGACAGCTTCTGTTCGCAGCCGACCTTACTGTTGCTCTATCTAGTAAGTTCTACCACATGCATTTCAGGACTATATCGCCAGATTCGGTCATGGTAGCAAGAAACTGGCTCGTCAGGCGCAGAGCAAAGAAAAAGTCCTACAGAAGATGCTGTCCGGTGGACTTGCCGAACGTGTACAAACCGACAAAACGTTAACGTTTTACTTTCCTGACCCTGGTATCATCCCTCCACCGGTGATCCAGGTGCAACAAGTCAGTTTCCGGTATGCGCCGGGCAAAGTAAGTTCGGTTTTCACTTTGTTGTTCCGTAAGTTTTTTTCTTCACGGATTTCACGTTTCACAGCACCAACTGAGGGACTTTTACAAATTCCACCGACTTTTGTTTTTCTGCTGGAACCCGTTCTTTGCGTCTTTGAGGTATTTGACGGCATCGGAAGTGGTGGGCACCACTAGTAAATACTGCTACCTAACTGGCATTCATCTTTGAGGAAGAATGTTCTTAACAGAGGTTTAACGAAGAGGGGGGCAGTGGTGAGGAAGGAAAGGAAAACGACCACTATCAAGGTTCCTGCAGCTTCAAACGGTAACAAGATAAACATTCCTAAGCACTGTATTGGTGTGAGAAGTTCTGGTAGGGTCCAACAAAGCGCCGAACCAATTTTACTTATAAGCAGTTCTACTAGGGCTTGACACCAGGGTTGACACTGGTACCGGTTACGAGCTATTTTGTGTAGGGACTCCAATCCAAGAAGATGCGGTCTCACAACACTCAATTTGAGAAGGGCAGTGTGTATTTCACATTACCGCGGGTCTCTGGCCCACAAGAGTTCGAAGTAGAAAACGGTAGACGGTGTCTAAGTATACGTTGTCATACTCCAGATGGGCTTGTATGAACCCCTTTCAACGATATTGGGAATTAAAATGTCTGTTGCTATTCAGTCATTTGATCAATATTGAGCACTACCTATTAGAGCGGTGGAAATCGCACAAGTTATGTCAAAACCTTTGGACAGAACAAAGCAGGCATTTCTATCAAGTTGTTTGGACAATCAATCAGTCGTTCAACTGTAACACCCTTTCGGTGTCTAGCTGCCATGCCACCGGAAGGAAGCATGAGGGCTGGGATACTGCCAGGTTGCCCAAGCCTAGACAGGGGAAGTCGAGAGGCAGGGCTTGGGTTCGAACCACGGACCTTCCAGTCAGTAAATTCGCGCTCTAATCACTGAGCCATCTCGCCCCCCATAGAACTGAAACATGAGACGGCCTTTGTGCAGCGCATTCAGTTGAAGAATATCAGTTGAGTCTCCCGTGGAAACTAAACTGACTTGCAAATGAGTGTATATTGGCACTTGCTTTAAACTTGCTATCTTCCACCCCCGCTTACCAGTCTCTTCACGTCTACCGTCTGCAAACTATCACCTGTAACAATTCCCAGTTGCTATAACTCTTTAATCGGCTCGTTTCTGAACCAGTCCCATTATCCTAATTCACTTCTGAATTGCTTATATACCATTTTGATTGATGTCTTCACCTTATCGTATTTAGAATTGGTGTAGTGTTTTCATGTGATACTGGTGTCAATTTGTGCACTGAAAACTTACCTCATCCATAGAATGACCTGATTGACCTGACTTGACTAAATTATCTTGAGGGCTTCGGTCACGCAGAGACTTTATCGTAGCGTGGCGGTTTGTGTACTGTGGGTCTCACTTTGACAACCGCAGAGTCTTTCATACCAGGTTGGTCAATGGATGACACGTACCTGGTACTCTCTAGGTTGACGGTTGGAACAGGCACGGCAATTTGTTCCTTGGAAATAGTACTACTGTACCAGCGTACTTGCACCAAACCGCGGCTCTACGGTCAGGCTTTTGAGCCAAAGGTTTTGGATGGGATGCTAAGCTTCCTCCTATCTAGATGTGGGTACCCCGACAGTTGCCAATCTCGCGTACAACCATAAAAGTCATAATTAAAAATGCCACATTGGTTGTGGCGTGGTGTCTCAGCCAGGAGGCCTTTCCTGATGAATAGAACGGAACGGGTTAGCGAATACGGGCTACATGTGACGCCACTCTCAGTTACTACCAACTTTAAAGTAGATAGGCGTACGTAATTGTATTAGAGAGGAAGCTGCACTTCGTCACACTTTTGAACGTCATCTCCCTCCTGCTCGCTGCACTTTATCGGTCATGTGATGACGAACCAGACATTCAAGCCGACTGACCTTTGCAGCTCACTCGACAGAGTTCGCACTTACCAGGAAGGCCGTTCGCATGTCGAAAGTGGTTTGGACACACGGTTTGTTGGGCGAAAATACCAACCTGACAGGAAAGGGAATACGAATGATAGGCAAGACCTAGCGCCTCGTGTCAGAAGCAGTTTTTGTTCTCGAAGCGGGCCGCTATTTGATATCGTTATGCAGCTTCCCTGTGAGTGCCTTTCATCTTACTGCTGCATCACGGCTCCATCGCCATTTGAGTTTAATCCAGTCGCACATGCTCTTTGTTCCTTCAGCCTTGGATTTACCGTAACCTTGATTTGGCCATTGACCTGGATCGGCGAGTTGCCTTGGTCGGTCCGAATGGAGCCGGCAAATCCACTTTGTTGAAGCTAATTGCAGCAGAGGTACGTTTGTAATTTCATTGATTTGACACAATGATCCGCCCAAACCCCCCCCCCCCAGTACATGTGCCCTTTAATTTCAACTTTTTGGCTCCTCAACTAGACTAATTCTACTAATCGGCCGGTGTGAAACAGCAGTCGATTCCAAAAGGTTGGGTTACTCTAGGATTTAATGAAGCTTTTGGAGTTTGGATGTGCGTGGCGTGCGTTGGCCAATGTGTCATCTGGGATCTTTAACATCAGCTGCGGCCTCTGTGATCATTCATGGGATAACCAGTCTTACTAGTGTTGGCTGAATGCTAATAAAGTTCAGCCACATGAATACGCTACCAAGAGTTCCATGTGGCCCTTGCTACGGTCAAAAGTACGATGTGACTGCAGGCCTGGACTAGACGTGGCCGCAGTGTCACGTGATAGATTTCTGGACCGACCGTCTGAATCAGGCCCCCTTTCCAGATGGGACAAGAGGGAGCCTAACGGCGCGCTTTTCGTTTAGGTAACTTTACAAGAATGCCCGCCACTCAATGCTTTTTCCGGTCTAACTGATTTGATCGTCGCATCTCAGTCGGTGAGATGCAAAGTGATGTAGATATTTGGCGGACTCTAGCAACTTGGCACTGAGCTCCACGAATATCCAATGTTCTCTTTTATGTATTTCCTTCGTGGAGAGCACGCAAGTTGTGCATTTGGTTACTGGTCCGTTAATCGAACCTGCGATTGCTATTACATAATCGATATACTGTTAATTTTAGTTTTGGCGCTCCACCCTCATTTGGTTTTAGTTGATTGGTTAAACAAGTACTCTAGATTAT
>NW_008751956.1:299609-311845 GCF_000715545.1 Opisthorchis viverrini
TGTCAGCCTGTGCTGTTTATCGCTCTGATACTGCTCCGCCCGACGCCCAGTTGATTCGTAGAATGCAGGGACTACGCCTAGCCAGAAAGTAAACACATCACGATGTTCATTGTGAAGGGGGCGGGATGGCTCAAGTGGTTAGAGCGCGAATTTACTGACCGAAAGGTTCGTGGTTCGAACCCGACCTCTGCCTCTCGACCTTCCTTGTCTAGGCTTGGGAAACCTGGCAGTATCCCAGCCCTCGTGCTTCCCTCAGGTAGCATGGCAGCTAGGCACCGGAAGGGTCTTACAGCTGAACGATTTTTTTTTATTTCATCGTGAAGCCCCTCTTTTCTACTGTCCTGTTCATAGCCACGAACGTCGGTCCACTGGTAATTGTCTTAACGTTATTTTGATCGTGAATTGTGATAAATAGTAGCTATTACCTCAAAATGTTGCTAACTCAGCTACACTGAAGAAATTGTGAGAAATTGTTTAGCTGTAGCACCCTTTCGGTGCTTAATTGCCATGCCACGCGAAGGTTGCAAGAGGGCTGCGATACTGCCAGGTTGCACAAGACTAGACAGGGGAAGTCGAGAGGCAGGGGTCGGGTTCGAACCACGGGCCTTCCAGTCAGTGAATTCGCGCTTTAACCACTTAAGCCATATCGCCCCAAGCCACACTGAGCAGTCGAGCATCTCTCATTCTCGGCCCTAAAACACTTCGCTTTACTCTACAGTGAAGTTGCGGTTGACTCGATAAGTTCTTCTCCAAAACCGGTTGTTTTAAAAACTCTTTGGTGTTCAAAGATCTGCTCTCTTGGGTCAATGGAAACTAAGACCAAGGTTAACGGTTTTAAGTCGTGATCAATGTTGGCACTGCCATACTAATGAACAAAGTTAACGCTTGTCTCCTGTGTGCTCCTGAAGCAGTAGACATGTCGATACTTTTAAGGAAACCGTTTCTCAGAATGCTGTATTTACAAACTCGATTTGTCTTCACCAATAGTCATCTGAAGGTCAAATCTCAGTTGAGAACAACCTCATTTCTCCCTCCCCCCTCCTGAAAGCATTTACACGAGATGTTGGACATCAACTTGTCCGCCGTTGACTGGATGATGAAATCTTTCCCCGAAATCAAGGAACGTGACGATATGCGAAAAATTCTCGGTCGATATGGTCTCAGTGGAGCTCAACAGGTGAGCGCTTTATCCTATCAATTTGTGGATTCTTCTTCAATGGAGAAAGGTTGGTCTCTATATTGAAGTGGCGATATACATACTCATCTGCATACCGATTTGGTTCTGACGGGAGACACACCAAATCTCGTTTATGATGATCTGATGAGCTCCAGGAAGGGTGAAATCGGTCATGGGCCTTCGAAGAGTTTTCAGCAACCTCATTAGTAGTGTATTACGTCTATAGAATGATGGCACATACTTTTCATAATTTCTCGACCATTTGTGGTGAAAATGGGCATTTATTTCGCCTATAGTTCACTTTATTTTTACCTTTAAGAGGAATCGAAAGTGTATCGGTCTGAGCACTTTAGTGGCTCAAATATAAGAGACATTGCTCGAGATTTTTTGCGCCTCTTGATGGCAGTTCGGGAGCCATCCTGGCACTGTTCCGTACTGCAGCTCCGTGATTGGAGAACGTCCGGAGCAGCTGAACGAACACCGCAATTTGAAGTCCTATTGAGCAGCGGGGCTCGTTGCAATATGCGATTTCCCGGAGGTGGATACCAGACGATTGATTCTCCCGCGGCCAGCATAAAATGGCACGAATGCACACTAGGGATTCCTCTCACAAGCCAATTTTCGTCAGCCTAAGGGACGGGATCTGAAGCTGTAGTTGCATATGATCGGGTTGGAATTTAAATGGACGATAGAATTTGGTATACGTAGAGGTCTACCTGCGCCCTTTCGCTTGGATAAATCCCATCCGACTGCCTTCCACAACATCTCGCTATCCAACCTCACCTGTCATTCGTTGGTTGATTCAAAAAGTCTGTCACGAAGGGACTGGATCGTATCTGGGTACGGCGGTTTGGGTACTCAGTAGCCTACTGGGCTGTACTGCACGATGCATCCTCCGTACAATATCGACCGGGTGGATAAAGGTTCGACAAACAGTATCCTCACCTTCTGAGTCGGGTTGGAGCAGGTTGGATAGTTCGTTTCTTAAACTTCTGACTACTCCAGTAGTCTTACAGCAATCGCCACTGTCTTCCAGTCAACAGTTTCCGATGAGGATCCTACTCATCCTCCTGCGTAGGTTTAGACACGCCAGCCGACACGGCCGTCTACGGCAGTGAAGCACCAGTGTATCGGTGATACTACTGATTAGGGGCATGCGAGTAGTATGTTTTCTTTCTTATCCAATTTGCGTCTCTTGAATAGTGAGATCTATTACGGAATTTGTGGAGTCGCTCTGTAGCATTTGCTTGCAATTGAGTAACAGTCAATGAATATCCAGGAAAGTTCAGGAAGACGCGTTCAAGTAGAAGATGGATGTTCAGCTTTTGTAAACAAGATGCATATGAGAGTTTCGCTTCCCTGTCCAATAGTCTGTAACTGTTCAATTGGCATCTTCTAATAAATATCTCCGCAGCGAAGGCTTTTTTCCTTTCACCAGTATGTATTATCGATGCGTTACTGCCAATGACAACGATGACCGTCACATGTTTGCTACCTAACGAGTCATAAATCGCTCAGCTGATCAGACGGACAGAATTCCCGGCCCTGATCTTTTTGTTGTAGCATGTGTTCCTTCTTACACCATATTTGGGTAGATCGAAGCCTATTCGAGGAAAGTTGATGCGAATCTAGTCAACGTGTTTAAATACAACTCGGAGACAGGGTAGGTATGGCTTCAGGTGGGCGCGTTACCGGATATCTACTGAATAGTGAGTTACAGGCACAAACCACACCCTGGAAATGTCAATCTGGGAGCACACAACCCATGACAGCACAACCTGTCCTGAATACAGCTCAACCCATTGATCCCACGATCTCTTTCAGGGTATTACTGTGAAACTCCACTCTTAACATATTTGCTCTAACTGAGACAATCGTCAGTCGTGTGCTCACTGAAATCAACACCTCAGGCTACCTGCTTGCTCAGGTACGTACGCAATTACCAGTTTTGTTCACTCGATGTGTTTCCTCCATAAAACCCGAGTGACTTCGAATTATCGCACCTTACTTATTCCCGTTGCCGTGATTGGCTGGGAAATAGAGATATAGTGTTTCATAATTCTCAAATACGCACTTGGAAAGTCTGAGACCATCCGCTCCTCGAATGTACAGGTTCTCCCTTGAGTTGATGTGATTGGCTCACCGTATCATGTGACTGTGTGAAGAAGAAAGAAGCCTCTAGAACTCCTCACGAAACGATTACCTGTCCAAAGGCTTTGTGACACGTTCGAGTTCGTTCATTCAATCCGGAATGTAAACATCAACGCTAGATGAATGTGCTCCCTAGACACTTCATCTCTTTTTGTCAATGTACCGCTGTCCAATAGGACATGCGTTTACCGATTCCTGCATCAGGTTTAAGTGAGTTATTTTTGCAATGATGGAGTGACCGGCCCTCGTTTTGCCGGTATTTTCGAATGAATGGAACGTGGTGTTTTGAGATTCCTGACCGAACGGTTAACATTTTAGCGACGCAATGTAGATGATCTTTTTTCTGTTATCCGTGATTATCACTCCACAATCAAAGTGACTCTGAACACGTATATTTGTAATGCACTACTCATAAGGTTGCTGAAAGTTCGTCGACAGCCCAAAGTAGTTTGCAAGTGAGTGTATTTTGCTAACTTCGTGTAATTTGGTTTCAAGCAGGACATAAAGTTGATGGAAACTCGGGACTGCGCCTATCTGGTGAGCCCCAAGAAGGGTGAAACTGGTCGTGGGCTGTCGGCGAATTTTCAGCAACCTTATGAGTAGTGCATTACAAATATACGTGTTCAGAGTCACTTTGATTGTGGAGTGATAATCACGGAAGGGCCTGGTGCAGCGGTGCATTCAGTTACCTGGAAACATCACAAACGAGAGATTCAGCTGGGTTCCAGGTGAGTCTCTCGCAAATGAGTGTATTTCGCTGATTCTGAACATCTGGTACTGCAATAAGGGCTCAGTAACTCATTTCAATTTGAAGACAAGACGGAACGGTTTAGCAACGCGCACACCGGAAGCCAACGTGGTCTGTCCAGCTGGCAGGCATACTTTTTCAGCTTTTGGAATATGGAGTCTTGTGTATGGCACCTAGGGCTCCTAAGATCTGCCTAGGTGACACACAGAATCGACATCCGGATCGAGAACCCCGATGGAGTACGGATACCTGAAAGAGTTTTCAAAAAATGAACTATTTGAAACATCCTTTTACACGTCACTCGCAAAGTTAACCGTCTACATTAGACTACACCGGGGTGACACTGTCTCTGGAAAAATCAAGCGATAATTAACGAATTCATTCCAAGGTGTGGTCAACGCTGCTCAGTTAAGGGTCTGCCTTACTAGCCATTGGTTACTCAGGGCAATGTGCCAATCCGCACCTCTTCCGTCATCGTATTTCTTTCTTTGCTACTTTTCCGCAAACTACGTCGGTCGGAGAACTGTTGAGCTCACGCTATCACGCAACAGAACTGGAAAAACGAAGCACGTGACTGGTGCGACTGCACCTCACTCGATCGATACAAATGTTTGGATCAATCCGACTGTTATTAAGCATGATATATCGAGTGCCATCAATCGCTCGACAAAATACACCTGAAGCAGCAAAATTGATCGCTATTCGACTACATCGGCCATCATTATCATCCTACCCTGGCCAACCAACCACGGTTCTTAGTTTATTACGGTTGAGTGACTTAAATACTACTAACTAACCTGTTTTCATAGAAATATTTCAATAGTGTATTCCATTTATAACTGTGTTTACCAATCGATACTTTATCGAAGACGACAGTTTGCAATAGCTCATGTAATACAATAACATGGGAATGATAAACCTTTTTTCACCTCACAGGTTTGCCCCATTCGTGCCTTATCTGACGGACAAAGATGCCGCATAATATTTGCTTGGCTTGCACAAAAAGCCCCACATTTGCTGCTACTGGATGAACCGACAAACCACTTGGATATCGAAACCATCGACTCATTGGCCGATGCTATTGATGACTTTGAAGGCGGTTTACTTTTGGTCTCCCATGACTTCCGACTAATTTCTCAGGTGAGAAAATTTGTGTATACACCTCCAGAGCTAATGTGATGCCTGGTCATATCTTCGCGTGTGTTCCACCGGAAACGTGGGTAGCTGTCTGACTTGCAAGAACAATCGAATCAAAAGCATCTAGGCGTTTCTTTTGTTCTCTGTCTCAAGTCAGACGTCCACTCACTTTGCTGAATTTTGCACGGAAAGTCGCCTCACCCCCGCACTGACGATGTCACCTCAATTGGTGATAAAACGTTGGCAATTCAACTGCCAATCTCGGTAAACAGACCAACAACCAATCATGATGAAACTTCACTTATCATTGGTCGACTCACCACTGGTAGTCTCAATCTTTGAATCTAATTGCAGTGGAAAATTTGCCTCAGCATCATGGAACGTCTAGTTCATTCCTCGGTCCGCCTTTCTGTACATATACGGACCACTTAGCCTTTTAGAAACCGAGTATTCTTCAATTCAATTTGTGGCCTGGTATTCCGAAGAGGTCGTATCTGCGTTAGACAGAAATACATTTTCTATAAACTACTTTTTAAATTCCAGTAGCATGAAGAAAATGTTTATTTTTCTTTACTGACGTCTCTGGACGTTCTCTGCTTGCTAGGTGGCCAAGGAAATTTGGGTCTGTGAAAACCAGTCGATCACCCCATGGGAGGGAGACATTTTCTCCTACAAACAGTTCCTTGCCAAGTCGGTGAACAAGGAACTGGCGAAACTTGCTGCGTCAGAAAACCGATGATACTCGCCTGTCTTTCCGTTGATGTGTTTTTAGTGTCTGCGAATTGTCTCTCAGATTAATCACTAACCTCTGCTATCGGTTGTGTGCTGTACCATCTCTGTTTGAAAGAGAATAAGAACCTGTATTTAACTTTTGCTTGTTCTTCATTGCTTAATAGCTCGGTTCAATATGAAATCGAAGCAATCAGAACCCCCCTTAGACTGTCCACTGAGGGTATCGGCCGGAGTTTTGACTAAAGAAGCCTCAACGTTCAGTCCGCACTTGTCTCTCTAGATCGTATGCTTTTTACCCAAATGGTGAATCTCTCAACTCAATGGGTGGGACGTTCCCTGTAACAAGAATGTAAAAACTCTTCTAAGGTCTTCTGGTGTTCTAATCCCGGTTGGATGCTTCATCCATACTGTGAGTATGTAAATGGACGATTTAGCATCAGTGGCCGGACGAGCTGCGAATGTATCACCGGAGATGTAAAGTAGATAGATGTGACTTTCCAAAATGACATAAACGAACCAAATCCCAGTTGCAGCTAAACGAGACTGACTCCGCAAGGCGACCCCTCCCCAGTCTACCCTCGCGCGATTACGCTCCACAGCTGTCGTTTGAGGTCCCGGGCAACTCAAGTGCAAAGTATTGGCAATCCTGGGGCTTAGCGCTCCTATTTAAGCATATGCTACACCAGAATCCGGTGATAAATACGTTCTGCACCAAGTGAATTGAATGCGACATGCAGTTTGTATATTTAACCAAACGGTGGTCGCTGTCAAGCTCCCACCGTGGGGATTTTCACCAGAGCAACTGAAGGGACTTTCTGTTCATCCAACCCAGAATAGCCCAACTGCAAAGTAGGTGTACTAGGCTAGTTCACTTGCTTTCGCTCCTCAGCTCACTACGCATGGATCCTCGCTGGCCGTACTGTTCCGCCTTGCTTTGTAGTTTTGATTGGACGATTATGAATGAAATGGAATGAGTTCCCGTCTAGCTGCGGTCAAAAGATGTGACCACATGGGATAATCCTTTCCTGCATTAGGCGGAAGCTGCTCGTCGGGGGGTGCTTCCGTGGACACCGGAGACTCGGTCTCCTTTCGAAGAAGATGTAGTAGGTAGATTCGGACTTGTCTTTCACAGATAGGATATTGTATTGATTCAGTACAGTGGCGAGCTAGCCATCGAAGTACGGATCCATGGAACAATGACATGAGAGTTTCTAGTAGTGACGTGAGTTCTCAGTCAGATTGGGGTCACGGAGTGCGACTCCATGAGGACAACGGCAACTTTCAAGTTACAGCGCCGCCAGATCGATCCTATTGGCTTCCCTCCGAGAAAAACCTGCGTAGAATAAGCTGAATTCCAGTTCTGATGGGGTGATGTACAGAAAAAAGACGAAAGCTGCAATTAACCCGAGAGACCCGCGGAAATCTAGAGTCAAGTGTGCCTTGTTCTGTAGCTTGACGTCAGGCTGGTTGCGACATAGTTTTACTTGGATGTTAGCCTATTCAGTACAGAATGGAATTCTCGCGGTATTGACTTTTACTTTTCTGTGTGTTAATTTTGGAATACATTCAGTTAGAGCCATGCTTGGCAGATCTGGCTAAGTTGTGTAGAACTGGGTGCTCTCGGGTAGACCTCATTCGTCGTCGAAAACTGTTGAGGATGTCAGTATCCCCAAAAACTACTTATTTTCCGAGTTATTGCCAATTTATTTTCAAAAATTTTTGAATTTTTAAATATCGCGCCTTTTCCGCCATGTTGCACCTCAATCCGTAAAGACCGCGCTCTTTTCCTATTGGCCAGCTATACTTTGTGTGCATTAACTGACTCTTCGCTTCCCAAGGTCGCTCGAAATATATATATACGACGTTGCTCCCACTGTAATTCGCCTATGGTTGAGGCAGTAAAAGCCCCCTTCTGAGGGTCTGGTCTTCTTCTCTGTCTGCACTAGGAGTGGTTGGGCTCGCGTCATAGCTGGGGGAGTTGTTGCTCGTTCTCAGGTCGCGTATATCCGTTCACTGTACCCGATTCCGTTACATATCAAAAACCTGTCCAGCAAGAGCACAATTTGTTCGCGTATCTTCAATTTCCCCACGCCTGTGAGAATGTTTTTGTGATTAAACAAGGCGGTGATGTGGTTCTGGTATTTCAAATGTTATCACCGTCCGGGGGATAAACGAAATCGGTTAAATTTTTGGTATAGTTTCATGGAAAATTGTTCAACTACCTGCTTGTTGTGTTTTTTCCCTGGACATCTTCAACCATGACATTCAACTGTTGGACACGCATCACCCTAGGCGGTTGGTTCCGCTCGGAACATAATGTACAATTTGAGTTTCATACAAGAATTCCGAAACTTTTTTTCACCGATCAGGAGGGTGCGAGTAGCTATTAAGACCAATTCCACCGATCACTTACCGTTGTTTGTAATGTGCACCCCATTTTGGTGCACCTTTTATCCACCAGCGGTGTGGATCGTCCTTTTACCGTTGTACGCATTCTTTACCATCATACCCCAAATATTCTCGACAGGATTTATATCCAGTCCAATAGTTCGACGTTACCATCCGCTTTCATATTTTTCGTCAATCAATCAATCTTTCATATAAATTGTAGTCGCCTGGATTCGAAGCACTGGCGTTGGGCACTGATTTCATGCTTTCAATGGTGATGAAAACCGTGATGTTAACGGGGCAGTGTGAACGGAAGCGAAGTCGTAATGACATGCCTGTTGAGAATCAATCAATCAAGATGATCGTCGCGAGTTCCTATGCAGCATTTGGGCGTCATTTCTCTGCTAAATATGACCAGTTTGTATCGAGTCCTGGACACCATTTTGGCCACGACCGGTGGGAATTACTAACTTTTCCAAGCTGTGTCGGTAGTCGGGCGGAATATCTGAACAATCGGGGTCGAAATTTTTCTGGGCACAGAACATCACACCCCGTATTCGTNCATCCCCCCCCCCCCCGTATTCGTGGTTCCACACGATTTGAAACATCTGCCCCTTAAATCTACACTGCCAATGCGTTGAAGTCATGTCTCACGTAGAATTTTGTTGTGCAAGCCTGACGTTTACTTTCACACTGAGAAATCTCCTAAACTTTGAGGTACTTAGTATGTGGTTTTGCAGCTCCTCCGTGGTAAATTTATCGCTTTTGTAGGCAGTTTTCATCGTGCCTTTTAGGTCTCTTGGTCCCGTTTCGTAAGAGATAGGCTAGAAAAGTGGTTCACAAGCATCTTCGACCGGATCGATCCGGCGATGATACGTCGGCGTTCCGGTTGGCCACTGTTTTCCTCTTGACTTCAGACAGAAGTGATCCGCACGTGTCCTACTCTTATTCAGTGTTGTTTCGTTCATTCGAAAAGGGTATGTCATCTGTGGATGTGACCTACACCTATACTGTGTAATGTATAACCTTCAAACACCACCGGTTGAGTGCGAGCATGGATCGAATCGAATGCGTTCACGGTATTGATAACCGATTGGATTAATAAACCGTTGGTATTCTGCCAACAGACAATACCCAAGAACGTTTTTTCTGAATTGAGTTGAGTTCAGTTCAGTGCAATTCAAAATTAAACACTAGTTTTCAAAATGTCCCTCGTTAGGTGTTAATGTTGCTAACCGGACCTCTCGTTCATGCTATTTTTCAGCTTTGTTGTGTTCCGCCTCATGTCAAATCTGGGGTGAAATTCAAGGTATCCAAGTAGTTCCCTCGCACCTCGGAAATTCGGAACCGTGCGATGATTGAACTCGTCAGTGGACCATTCAAGAGTTCGCTTCATGAGTAACGCTGTATCGATCGAAAATCGCGCTTGGGGGTGGACTGTCCCATATGAGATGTACTCGGAATCAGGGCCTCTTAAGTTAAGTTGTTCTTGGGGAAAACGGATGACCTCAGTGTTGTTTCATACAGGCTATATATTTCTGGTCTTTCCGTAACAGTGATATGCATGGAATCTGTGCTGAATCGAAGGCATGTGGTGTAATGAACCCGGTACTCTGAAGTGAATCAATTTAGAGGCTATCAACCAGTCATGTCCTCGTGATTATATAGTTAAACACTGGCGACAATTGTTCTACAAATGTAAGTTGACCGACTCTTCAGAACTTTATCTGAGCACTCAAGTAAAGCTATAGACCGTCCAGCTGTAGCACCCTTTCTGTGCTTAACTGACATGCTACCCGAAGGTTGCACGATGGCTGGGATACTGCCACTTCGCTCAAGCCTAGACAGGGGAAGTCGAGACGCGGAGGTCGGGTTCGAACCACGAACCTATCGGTCAGCAAATTCGAGCTCTGACCGTTCATCTGTAACACCCATTTGGTGCTTCGTTGACATGCTCGTCGACGGAAGCACGAGGGCTGTGATACGCCAGGATATCCAGGCATAGACAGGAGCAGCTGGGGCTGGATTCGAACCATGGACGTTCCAGTTAGAAGGTTTGCACCCATTTCAAGCTCGAGTAGGCGATATCTGCAGGATGGGATTTCACCGGAAAATACTTGGAGGAATGACTGCTGTACATCAGGAATCAGTCATTGCTACCAGTTCCACCAAAAACTTTGAAGTAGTGGTCTGGCCTACTGACACTTGAGTTGGGATCGGAGTTCGAAACCCTGTTGTGGGTCAGTAGCTGAGCGTTGAATTCAAACCTTTGTCAATAATCTGACGTGTTTCTGACGTGCCTCTTGACACTGCTTCTGTGTTTGATGTTGATATCGCTGAGTGGCCGTTACGTCAGTCTTAACTGGGGTACGAGCAGGATTTACCCAATTTCATCATAAAATGGGTTTCAATTAGATATGACAAGGCATTACACAAGCTGTGATCCATATGGATAATTACAGCTACGAAATGGCGAGCAAGTTCCTTTGTTCACTTGTCTTCAAACAACCGTGGGATGTTTGTCCAGGACTCAAATTCCACGGTATCAGGCAAATCGAACCACTTGGATAAAATTTACATGCATCTCACGGCCTTACGCAAGAGAACAAGTATGACCTCACCAGCCCACACGTCAACTTCGCTTGGTCCATTCACCAACCCACATGCCCGTCGTGTTTGTTTTAACGCAGTAAACAACTTCCGAAAGCAAACAGCCGCTCTAAACGAAATTAATGTTTCTGGTTGGACATAAATGTTTTGACAAGTAATCAGTTGTCCGCATGACATCGCGCTCCTTAGCGAAGCATTTTCTCAATTCTGTGCGTGATTCATTGTGTGTGCTCGAACCGCTCCGCGCAAACCGTGTGGGCTTGCGCTGCTGTTCCATCAAGCTGCGATGATTAGATTTGGAATGTAGATTTCATTATGTAATTGGCAAGCTCGTCAGATTTCCATTTTTTTCTCATCCAGATTAGCTTCGTTGATCGGGTAGCACTTTTCTCATGGTCAGTGCTGTATCTTTTGTTTAAATATAGTTGATGGATCTCTGAAAACTGATTCCTGTTCAGTGCGCGAATTCTCTCGATGAGTTTATTCCGACTACTGATTTCGCACTGTTCGACAACCCGTTTTTTAATCTCGGAGCAGATGAAATCCGGCCAAATCAAGTTAACCTCGCATATACCAAATTTTTTGGCGCCAAAAAGACTGTTTGATCGTGAGATGTTGGAATTGGGCGATCTCAGAGAAATGGTTTATACTGATGGCTCGCACTGAAGATATGGTCACTGTTGAAAACTCTGCTATAGCAACCCACGTCGAAATTAGTGTCTGATAGTTTGATTTCGACAACAGGCGAATTATCTCTGTTTAGTACGGGGAAAAATTGTTGTACACTTTGTCCAAATCCATATCGTATTTCCCAGTAGGAGTGACTGCAGCTCACTGAAGACCTGCCGAGTTTTTCTATTGGTAAACTGACCAGGTTCAAGTGTGTCACATGGCCATTCCTCAAGAACTTCCATTTGACAGCTTGTCAGCCGATAAAGCCCTTCATATTGCACTCCAAGCTTTGGCAGTTGTACACTGCTTTGCTTGATGGACCAGTACTCATAAAATGGCTGAAACCTGTCCGCTGTTGCCCAAGTCATTACTGAGTTATGAACATAAATGGATAGAAATCACAATCAACTCAACTTTTCTCCAATCTCCATGTTGTCCTCATTGATTGTGGAAAGCCAGTGTGAACTGAACTGGATGATTTCTCGGCAGCTCTCTCGACCCTGTGAAGTTGATGGTGAGCTTTGGTGAAACATTCGATCACGTGGCACGCCTTTCAGTCAGCAAACCTGATATGCTCTTTGTGATTCATCATCATCATCATCATCATCATCATCATCATCA
>NW_008751956.1:314491-347526 GCF_000715545.1 Opisthorchis viverrini
GATGATGATGATGATGATGATGATGTATAGGTCAATGACAAATCGTCGTTCGATGAGTCGGGTACACCAGTCACATTGCTCGAATGTGAACACGTTCGCCTGTTCAGACGTGAATATTCAGATTCGTCCAACGCGCTTTGGTGAAGTAGTGGTTACATGCTCCCCTCGCATGTCAGATGTCCGGGGTTCAGATCCCGGCGCGGCCATTGGATATGCACTGCTGATGAGCTCTTATAAGCGTGAAACTCGAGTGCAGTGCCTCCCTTTGGTGTAGACCAACCAGAATAATTACACCAAAACAGGAGAACGACCGTTCAAACGACACTGATGTGACCATGAACAAAATCAGGAGAGCCTGTTCTCGTCGGTCAACAAAGCTGGTCATTTAGCATGATAGTACATTCACGGAGGCAAAAGTTCAGGGAGAATCATGAGCTTACAGAGTAAACAAGACACTTGGTTTTATTCTCCCTGCGATTTGTCTGCAGGAAAGCAATACATAGGATCACTTTCCACTAGCAAACTACATGGAATTTCATATTTTGGGGGCTTATCCACGATTTTTTTTCATTTTTCGCCTGGGCATTTCACTGTTGTTTCACTGTTGATCACAATGCTTAGCATCGATTTTCTTCAACTTGCCGACAGACAAAAAACAGTCTCTCTCGGATATACTTTCTTTCGCTATTGGAAGTGAATGGAGCAACTGAATTGGACGTCTACCATGTGGTTTCTTCTGAGTTATTTTGGACAAATATGTGAAGCTCTACAACACAGCTGGACTTTGCATCATGATGGAGTAAGTTACATTTTGAGCTCATCTGGGTATCCGAAAAAAAGAGGCAGCCGGCCAACATCAAAGTTACCGCCAGACAGTCCGTGTTTCAGTTCACACTGTGCTGCTCGCAACCAATGCCCGACATAATGTCCCATTGTCTCAGCTGTTTCCACCACATTGAGCTAATCAGCTGATTTCACAACGGTTCCGGTCTCGATAGTGCAGATGGGCTGACGAGAGACCACAGTCAGACGACCATCGTCAAATTCATTTGATATGGAAAAAACTGCCCTGCTCATTTGTGCAATGTGGATATCCAAAGGATATAAGGCGTGTCTGTGCTTAGTTGAATGCAGTGGAAGCCGGAAAATGTGGAGAATCTTAGCGAAATACACTCATTTGTAAACAAAATTTGGTTTTTGTGGAGACTCGTCTGCGCTAGACCACCTCATGTTCCATTTGGTACGATATTCGAGATATCGCGATACATGCATATACGTAATATACTACTCATAAGCTGAAAATTCTTTGACAGCCCACGACCGGTTTCGCTCTTCTTGGGGCTAATCAGGTGGGCGCAGTCTCCGAGTTCCTTTCTGAACATCATAAACGAGAGATTCAGCTGGGTTCCGAGCAAGTCTGCCGAAAAACCAAATTGGTCTACAAATGAGCGTATTTCGCCAACTTCGTGCCAACAGGGTTCAAGTGTAACATAAGGATGATGGAGACTAGGGAACTACACCTACGTGATGAGCCCCAAGAAGCGCGGAACCGTACGTGGGCTATTGAAAAAATTGCGGCAACCTTATGAGTAGTGTATTAAATCTTAAAACCTGTTAAGCTCATGCTGAATGAACTACAAGCTACTAAGCAAAGGGATCGATTTTCAAGTTCAGGCAGACCACACTCGGCAGAACATTCTGCTGAAAAAAATTTGACAGCGAATTGGGCCTCACCATTTTGACGGTCATGAGCAGAGAAGCGTTCGGCCACTGCGGGAAGACTGTGGTCTTGAAAGATGGGAGTGAACAGTTAGTGTGATTAGGAGGATGATGATAATGATGATGATGACGATGATGATGATGATGACGATGATGACGATGATGAGGATGATGATGACAATGATGGTGGTGATGGGGGTGATTATGATGCAGATGATGATGATGATGATGATGATGATGACGATGATGATGATGATGACGATGATGACGATGATGAGGATGATGATGACAATGATGGTGGTGATGGGGGTGATTATGATGCAGATGATGATGATGATGATGATGATGATGACGATGATGATGATGATGACGATGATGACGATGATGAGGATGATGATGACAATGATGGTGGTGATGGGGGTGATTATGATGCAGATGATGATGATGATGATGATGATGATGACGATGATGATGATGATGACGATGATGACGATGATGAGGATGATGATGACAATGATGGTGGTGATGGGGGTGATTATGATGCAGATGATGATGATGATGATGATGATGATGACGATGATGATGATGATGACGATGATGACGATGATGAGGATGATGATGACAATGATGGTGGTGATGGGGGTGATTATGATGCAGATGATGATGATGATGATGATGATGATGACGATGATGATGATAATGATAATGGTGACCCAATGCGTAGAGACGCATTACGGTTGATCACCCAGAAGCAAAAGTTGTTTCCAAACAGAAGCAAATATTTTGTCCGTAATTCCTTTACAATCCAACAGGTATCCCTGGCGCCTATTAGTTTTTTTCCAACAATAATTTAATATAAAGAGGCAAACAGAATCCAATCGGTTTAGCAAGGTCGTTTCCAATTTTTCATCGAGCAGGAGTTTGCTCAGAAAAAATTAAAACGCGGTAATTTTTTACTCTGTCTCTCGCTACATCTCATCAACTTGTCACGGTTGATTGACAGGTAAGAGATGGAGTAAACCAGCCAGACATGAGTTACGGATAAAATGTGTTTACTGAACCAGGAGAGGTGATCAAGTCGCAACCATTGCACAATTACCTAAACCTGTCAACCAGAACAATATGAGTAGGAAATTTGAAAACCTATCAAAATAGAACCATCCAATAGCACGGTAGTATATTGAAAACAAAGGCTCGTTTTGGCTATCATATATCTGCAATGTTTAACCGCCGGCCTGCAGGTTGCCGATTCGAAATTCCCCCGAGTTTCACGCACTGTTGATGATTCCAAATAAGGATGAAACAGCTGAACAGTGCATCTTTGTTTCCCAAATATCTATTTGTACTTATGCTGCTTTCATTCACACGAGTTCAATACGAATATACGATTTCGCTTTATTTGGAGGCAAGTTAGGGTTATATAACCAAGCCGGTGGCTAAAAACATACTAATCAACTTAGATGAATTTTTCACCACGTACTTTTCCAAGTAGTTTGGTCACCTTTTTGGGATTTTTCGGACATTGGGCCGCTTCCCACCCACATCGCGTACACTTATCACACCGAATAAACTGTCTCTTCAAAACGGTCACCACAAGACCAAGGTGAATAGAATGGTCATATTGGAGTAACCCTAATGCAATGTTCGCAAAACTCGATGTGGTGATGTAACGGTGGATACTACTGATTTGGGGTATGCGAGTAGTTTGTTTTATCGTAAATCAACTTGGCGTCTCTTGAAAAGTGAGATCTATCAGAGAATTTGTGGAGCCGCTTTGTAGCATCTGCTTGCATTTTATTGAGTAAGAGTCAATGAATATCCAGGAAAGTTCAGGAAGACGTTCAAGGAGAAGATGGATATTCAGTTTTTGAAAACAAGATGCATATGAGAGTTTTGCTTACCTGTCCAACAGTCTGTTTTGTAATAAACAACTACGCAAAAAGGCCTGCTTTCTTTCACCGACAGTGAACGGATTAGACGATGCTCATCGATTTCAGATGACAATCACCAAACCGTGGGTGGTGGGCGTTGTAGGTGTCAGAAAGCAATAAACTGAACCCCACTTGAATCTCTGTTGGGTCTCCTGATTAAAAACCAAACTAGTACGTGAATGATTGCATTCCGAGAATTACGTACACTCTACGTTTAAGCAAAACATAGGATAGACCGAAACTGGCGGTCGACGTTCCACGCGTTTTCAGCGAACTTATGAGTAGTGTGTGCACCTTTTAAACATCATGAACAAGAAATTCAGTGCGGTCTGCCGTAAAAACCAAAAATTGTTGAGCGAATGAGTGTATTTTGCTAGGCGGTGTCCTGTTCGATGGAGCTGTTCGGAAACGCAGTTTTTTCCAACGAATAGACTGTTATCAGCAAAACTCAGTTGTTGGTACACAAATTGTTTCCTAATTGTAGCTCATTCTGACTAGGTCCAAAGCAATGCGACCATGAGTTCTTTCCTCATTGATGAAACTGCGCAGATAACCGCTCATCTCATTCGTTCAGTGAACCGCATTTTCATCCCCCTCAAAAGATATCGTGCGTAAACAAGCAATCACATTCAAGTGGAATCGGGAAAGCGATGTGAAACAAGTCGCTTTGCTTTCCACATCCCTTCCGTTCAAATGCTTGTTGAAAAACCTGTAAAAGGCCGAATAGCAAGTGGGGTACTATACCTTGCCCAGGTTGGGATGAGTGCTATTCACGTGCATGTTCATCAGAAGGCATGATCGATTCCTGGTAGAAGAAGCAAGCACTTTGGCCAGAGAGATTCATTCGTGTAGTTTGGTTTTACCAGCTACATTTTTCCGATGAAGTCAACTGATCCGTACTCCGTGCGGTCTGCCTTCACTGGTCTGAAACATCTTCATTTACGTATGCACATGTGAAGCTTCTCTATACTAGTGAATTTCAACAAGAACTTCACCCTGTAAGTGAAGTTAATTTATGCCGAATCACCCTACAGTTGTTTCCTCCCTTAGCAGCGACTGATCACGGCTGTGTGGTTAACTAAAAATTGGACAATTTTAAACAGTCCTAGTTCTTCAATCGCCCGAGCAATTCACGTTCCGTGGTGGCACGTTGCTAAGCTTCTTGAGTAAAGGGTTCTCAGAAAGAAGGCTTTTCTGAAAAAAGTCGCCTATAGTTTTGCGACAGTATGGCAATATTTTGAAATGCTAGACAGCTTGAAGGTAGAGTCAGTCGTTGCACAAGTGACTTTTCGTCAATATCGGAAATTCCCAGCATTACGCAGAGCGTGAATCACTCTCGAAAAGTCAGCCAAGACGAGCTTTCTTGTCCACTCTAATTCTTTCCATTCGTTCGCTATTCTAGTAGGCACAATCACAAGCAGCCGTCACGAAGAGACTGGACCTTATCGTGGTGTGACGGTTTGCGCACCTCAGCGATCCATTGAGCTATACTGGAGAGTGTCCCGCGACACTCACAGAGTCTCTCATACCAGGTTGGTCAATGGTTAGAGGTCTGACGAACACAGTCTCCTGGCCCTCCAGGTTGGGGGTTGGAACATGTGGCGACTTGTTCCGTAGAAATGGTAATGCATTTGCATTTCCCGCCAAACACCGCTGCCTTGCGGTTAGGCTTTTGAGCCAAAGGCTTTGGTTGAGGACCCTAATCGTCCTCCTGTCTAGGTGTGGGCGCCCTGGCAGTATCCCAGCCCACGTACAACCATGAATCGCACATATACAAATAAAATCATTGACTTATACGTAACATTTGGGCGGCCAGATGAACCTGCCTTTTCACACATTTGATAAATTATGGCGGAGATTTTTGCGTGGTTGATGATAGGAGAAGACCTGGGGGACTGAACGATTTCAGGCGGTTCCTCTATCATGTTCGTCGAAGAGGTGCAGTGAAGACTTCTCTGGATACTCTGTTAAACCTATGGTTTGAGAGAACGGAGATCGCGACTACCTGTTTTATTCTAGTTTCAAAATCACTGACTGCTTGTGGTCCCCGCACGCTGGCCTCACATTGAGTGATGGTGACAAAGATGTAGCATGTTAACTTCCTTTCCCATTTTGTGTATCATGTCCACAATCGGCTGCCGCTGGTCTACCTCCAGCTCACTGAGGAATCCCTCAAGCTACTACTCTCAACTCACTAAGCAAGGGTCACGAGGGACGAATAATCAGAATAGCAAAGCATAGCTAGGCAGAACCATAGGTTCAATTCTGGTGAGCTGAACTCAACGACGAAGGTCATGAGGTGATGGCTGTCTCGGAATCACCCACAGTAAAAACCATAACACAGGTCGATCATGGATTTGCCATGGATTTGTTGCTGAGCTTGAGTTAACTCGTGTACCTGATTCAGCTTACGGGCCGAAAACTGTTCTTCCAGGCTTGTAGAAGTAGAATAGTTTTACACTGCATCATGTTTGCTACTCAAATCCCACCGAAGATGAGCATGGATGAGGTTTTAAAAATCCCAATTAAATCGACTTCAGTCTACTGACATTATTGATCGTTGACTATTTTGTGATGTAGCTGTGTTCTGTCTAACAGACAGCTAAACACAGTGCTGATCAGACACTCGTGGCCAAACGATCAGGTATTGAACCACTGACCGAAAGGTCACGGGTTTAAAATTCCATCGATCTCCGACGGGATTCCCACTGCTGATGATTCCCATGAAGAACGGAGCAGCTGTAGAGTGCATCTAGGCTGTTCACTATCGATCAAGTTCACTTACATGATGAAATCTGCTGACATGACCCCCACTGTCTTGTCGCCAACTGAACAATCGTAAGAAGGCTGGGATTGTCACATATTCAAGACGACCAAAAAATGTTCTGCTGACTCAAGCAGAGAATCCGTAAAGTGTCTACAGCCCTATAGAAGTCAAGCTTTCGGTCAAAATCTACCTTGCACCCGTAATTGATACAAACTAAATAACCTGGTAGTACTATTTGAACGGAAGTGTAACAGTTCTGGAACTCTAGACATGCCTCACAGTGGACGATTCCGTTGACCCGAATTTGCCTGGTTTGAACAATATGATACGATTTTCCATATGCTTTGATTTTTTTCAAATAATACTCCATCCGAAGTTATCCACCCACAATGAAATATACAGTTTTACCATAGCCATATACCTTAATTTTCAATCAAAACCAGTCCGAAGGAAAGACTGGTCACGAGAGAGCCTGTATACTTGTTTTCTGAGTGCAACACACTACTCACTAGGTTACTGAAAACCCTCCAACGAGAGATTCAGATGAATTTAATAGAGTCCTCTGTCAAAACCAAATTGGTGTGCAAATAGGAGTTTCTTGCGGAGACATATTTTCTCCTTTTCTTTTTTTGCCTACTGAATTCTTTCACTGTGTTGTTTCCATCCATGTGGCAAATCAACAAAAATGGACACCGCGTCCTGTCAACTATGCACTCACGGTGTCTCTTAGCTCATGTCCGAGCTCGACAAAGTAATCGCCAGCCACTTAGCCACCAACCGAATGTTACCATATCTCTTTGCAAACCTAGCAAAATGACCGACGTAGCTTCCAAATTAGGAAGTTTCGTGCGAAAACGTGAAACTACATTTCAGTCAAATCGACATTACAAACGGGTCAAACAATTGTCCGAACTTCAATTAAGGCTTCGACAGTTCAACGAAGTGAAACGTTCCTTCCCACGAGCATTCCGGATTACAAATTCGTGATTTCTGGCTTCTTAAATTATGCACAAGAGGTCTGTGAAGCGCGGAAGCAATGCTGTGTATTGACAAACGGTCTGGGAACAGAGCACTGGGCAAAACGTGTTCACTCTTGAAACTCGTCTAACCTGTCTCGGAGCTCACTTCATAGGTTGTTCCACGATGGGTCATCAATTGATCCCCCAGTTGCTGTTTACGATCGAGCGTTTGTCCACGCTGTTGTGCTTTGCACGCTACATCTAACTTGCTACAGTCTGTCTCCAAGCTGTTTCAAAGCGGACCTCATTGTAACCTCATTCCGAAGACTTGTGGATAAAGGCAGATTGAAGAAGGTTCATGGGTAGACGGTTGACTCTGGTGGTCGGGAATACCCTCCAGCGTTACTAATCTCGTAAGTTGCTATGGGTGCGGAAGATAATGACAGACAAATTACAGAAGTGGATTTGCCCCAACTTCGACTGGCAAACTACTCGAGTGAAAAGCAGCGTTTAATTCTTGGGGGATACCATGAGGCAACTACGGATCATTGAATTTGATTGTTGTATCGTGGGTGGCCGTCTATTGGTTATGCCTGCACTGAGCCTGCCAGACTACGCGATAGGGAGAAGACAGAGAACCGGGGGATATGGCTGTATTGCCAAAACAAAACATACAGAGCGTCTGCGTAAATTTATAGGATGACTAATTGGCCGAATATAGTCGTTCACTTGTTCGTTCCGTCCAGCCAATGGTGGTGTTCCGGTCGTGAACATCCTCAGGCCCACTACGCTTTCTGGACGTGTCGTACCGATGGTGTCCTTGGGGATGCCTCACTCTGCACATGTACTTTTTCCATGTCTGGGCGCGTCGTGACACCCATGTCCTCTGTACCCTGCGGGAATGGAGCGAATCGTAGCGATCTGGATACGGAAAGCAAGACAGAACAATTTCTGGTCCACTACTTTGGAGGAAAGTACCGGAGTTGGAAATGTGAATTGATTTTATCGATTCCAGGGTATCAGACTCACGGCTGTCTGTACTGTCTAGTAAGAGGTGAATAAAATATTCGCCGACACAGTCAGTCGCTAACAAGAACGACTGCAGTTAAGTTAGTTGGATCTATCACCTGACAATGTGTTCAATATATGGACGAAATTTTAAAGGGCGTCCGCACATCATGAAAGAGCGCGTTCAACATCCAATAACCTGCCATGTTCTCAGAATGGATGTGACTAAATTATACATACATCCCTAACAGAGTATAATACAATTGCTGCAGTTTCGACAGTAAACGTTCAGAAGCCTCGAAAATCTTGATGTCTCCACTTGATTTCCCGAAGGATCAATAAACTAATTACCCCTTAACTTTTCATTTGGCCAAGTCAAGTGGATTCGGGAAAGATTTATCGATTAGCTTCTAATGTTTAGACGTACACCCAAACATATTTTGAAGAAGAACAATTTTTTGTGTCCATCTATTGAGATATTTCACACTGCTTTCCAACCATTTTCACTTTATGTTACGTTATTCTTGCGAAGGAAACCGTTCTGCGTAAAGCGATCATCGTGAGCGAAAAACTACTAGGGAAGTTGTGTTCTCTTAAGAGCCGAATCTTTGAATCTGGTTCACGAAACTTACGTTTTTAGCCACAAATGTCATGTCCTGGGTGGTTTGCACTTTTTATACTAACAGAAAAAATATCGGATAGGGTTTGATCACATGTTATGGAAGATACATCCCAGTGCCATCAAACACTACCCAAATTACCTCCTCCTTTTACCGAAATCCCTAGAAAGGTCCCAATTCGAAACATGGATGACCTCTTACCTTCGCTGTTGTCGCATTCAACCCCCCGAATGATGTATTTGCGAGCGCGAAACCAGGCAAAGTGTGTGTGGAATTTGCAAGCCTATCACACCGACATTTATCAGTACTGTAACATAATGGCGAGTGACTCTCTTCTAACCTACGCAGTGCAGCTAGCCCCCATCCACACACCAGTTTATCCAAGGAGTCAGACTCTAGCCCAGAGATGGCCCAAGTGGTTGGAGTGCAAATTTACTGCTCGGAAGGTCAGTGGTTTGAACCCGACCTCTGCCTCTCAACTTCTCCTGTCTAGGCTTGGGCAACCTGACAGTATCCCAGCCCTCGTGCTTCCTGCGGGTGATATGGTAGCTAGGCACCGAAATGGTGCTAGAGCTGAACGATTACTTTATATTTTACTATAGATTCATACTTTATAACACGTTCATTACCGGTTTACAGCTTAGTCCCTCTTGGGAATACTATGCAGCGTTTTTTCACCTGCTATCAGTAGTTTATTCTCTTTAGTTGACGTTCCTGCTGCATACTTAACCAACCGTGTTCTCTCTCTCATAAAAAAGCCGTGATTTAGGGTGAAAATACAAGATAATTCGTTTGGCAGAGCATCTTCATACACTTCAGAATACTTCAGATCCCTACATCTGAACCGGCTTTAGCAGAAAAAGCCTACCTCCGATGTTCTACGAACGTTTTTCCGCTCTCACAGAATAAACGTATCCGTCAATAGTTCATCAGACCATCGGCCTTTTTCGGTTTTCTCCAAATGTGACCATTCAAAGTTAAAGTGCATTTTCCTGAAGGCACCTGCCTTTTCCAATCAAGACTAACGTTAATCTGGTGTGTATGTAACTCTCAGAACCTCGTAATGTGCACCAACAGCGTCGGGGGATGTTGATAAAGCCAGCTCAACGTACGGAACCCGGCACATTTCAGAGTACGCAGAACTCCTTATGGTCTGTTACTGAAGATAGCGTTTTTGCATAATCTGTCATCGGACATCCCCGTATCTCTGCGGTTCTTACCCTCAGTCCATCGGCGTTCTAGCATGGAGGGACGGCCGCGTCACCCGTTATTCCCAGCCAGTTATCCATGCATGTACTAACCGGGCTCAACGTTGCTTAACTTCGGTGATGAGACGAGAACCCATGTTTCCAACATGGTATGGTCGCGGGCCGTCCTGGCAGATGTGAATAGGAAATTTGCGATCCAAGGCAATGCGTGCATTTACAGCCCGGGCTACGGGTTGTCAAGGCCAATGACAATAGTCGTAGATTTTGGTTGGAAGAACAAGATGCTAACGGGCTATCACAAAAATGATGGTATGCACCAATGACACACTCGAATTCCAGCCTCCAGTGGCATCACACTTGCTAGCCAGAAGTTCAAGGGGCGTTAACAACTTCAGTAAAAACTGTTATCGTGAAAAGATCGATGAGGCATTCAAGTGAACTCAACGTGAACAAGCCTGATTCGCGGGATTTCGAAAGAGTGAAGTTGATAACTTTATGGGCAATTACTACCACCTCCGGCTGTTCGTAGGAGGGAGGAAGCTACACGAAATCGCCCTTGTGTGGAAGACTGGAATGGACAGAAGACTAACCTTGCTTTAGAAAACGTTACTCAATATTAGCGAATATACACTCATTTGCAAACGGGTTTGGTTTTTCGAGCCCAGCTGAATCTCTCGTTTATGATGTTCTCAGGCAACTGAATGTGCTGCACCAGGCCGCCTCATGTTTCAGTCGCTACGATATTTGAGATATCCTGTTACCTATATATTTTGTAATGCACTACTCACACCGTTACTCAGTAAGGTTACTCAATATTCCTAATGCACGAGTCATAAGGTTTCGCCCTTCTTGGTACTCAGTAAGTAGGCGCATTGCTCGAGTTTCCGTCAACCTCAAGTTTCACTTGAACCCTAATGCCACGAAATTAGCGAACTATGCTCATTTGCAAACAAATTCGGTTACTCAATTTTGTTGGCTTATTGATCGAATTAATCGGACGTCGTTCAGCTTTTTGCCTCCATCCCGGATATTTGAAGACCAAGGTAGAATTAACATGTTCCCCATTGTTGTCTGACCGGCTCATCCAGATGAAAATATCAGTTTCGACAGTGCGAAGCAGTTGCTCGAGCGTGAATCAGTCCTCAAACTCTGCGAGTTTTCGAACCAGAATGTTTAAATGTTTCCGAATAATTCTTTATCACCTGGACAGTCTTCGATTCTCAAGTTTTCATTGATTCGATGTGCCCATACGTAAGGAACTAAACCGAAACGGTTTACGAGGCCGGCGTTTGAAACCGCGAAGTCTTTTAGTTCCACTCTCTCTCTCCCTCAGTCTGACGTTTTCAATCCATACAGCGTCACATAGCTCGAATCACGACGGTTGATAACACCATAAATTGCATACTGTCAGATGTTGATAATCCAGAATCTGAGACCGTTCTTTTAGATCAGCGAATATTACTCACCCGGGATTCTGTCCTTATTCAAGGGAGTGAACGTTTTTTAGACCAATCGAACAAACCGCATGCTCCTATCACCGTACTCTCTCGTTATACTGAGTAGTTGAACGTGGAGCAAATTCAAGCTGATACAGACAGTGGCAACAATATCAGTGACTTTCACACAATTTTCTTCCCCCCCCCCCCCCCCCCCCCCCCCAAATTTCGCCTCAGAAACACAATAGCTCAATGTTGACATTGGTCTTCCACTACCGGACAACCACAAAATCAGCGAGAAGAAGAGAAGAGAGTGGGGAAAGGAGGGGACCTGGTGATGGGCTATCGCAAGCATTAAACTGATACCCACATTTCCAAGCATTCAGTTTGGACAATTAAGAAATAAACTGATGACACGAACGCCGAAGCACGGTCGACGATGTTTCAGCATGCGCATAACCGAGACACCGCAGTTGATAGTGGTGGTCAAAGTAACGCCAAATACCTAAATTCTAATTACCTCGTTGTGAATTCGCTCACACCATCCGACACCAGCTACAATTCGGAGGTATCGGGGGTGGAAAAAAACTGATCAGTTTTTGCGTCATCTGCTCACAGATGCCATGTTTCGTGACCATACAACAATGGATCACTAATTGTAACCGGGTGCACGCGACCTGGTGATGTGCCTTTTGACATTGCAAGTGAAGCATATTGGCAAACGTGGCCGTTGAGATTAGTACACTGACTTTATCGGACATATTTCCATTGGAGCTAATACCGAGGCATGTGAAATTCTTTAATTCTCTAGGTGCCATTCAAAGGATAAACTATTGTGATTTGCGGAGTGACTATCTGTTCTTACCATGAGAGGCGTACATCCCAGGAAGGAACGCTCTGAACATCAAAGGAAATTGAAAGTATACGAGAGAATCAGGAAGTAACTAGCGAACGAAGCGAAAAAAATCTACGCAAGGTACATTCGTAAAACCTGTATTTCACACCTCGTTGCACACCTCTGCCTCAGACACAATTTCTTCAATCGTCAGGGGACCAGATAACACCGAAAGGTCACAGAGGGCCTCCACTTTTGTACGTTTGGTTTCCACCCACGTTTTGTGCTTCTGATAGAGTGAACATGTAGTTCTACACTAATGAGGAACGGTTACCTTTCCTTGGTCTGGATTTAGTTAGTAGATAGTGGCCGGACCCTTTGCTTCGCGCAGTGCACGTTCCAGTCCAAAACACGGGCCTCAGTCGGTTATGCCACGTGTTTCTCCCAGCTGACAGGGTAGTGAAATTGAAAGGCCCGAAGTTTTGTATTCTCACGCCCACGGAGTCACACACGCTCTAGTTTGCATGCCCTAGATGTCCTAGACAAACCAATCAGGTTGCAGTTTTATTGATCACGTGATTTCTGCTGTCGGCCTTGTCGAGTAGATGTTTTTATGCGCGTCCAGCTGGGTATATGTGGTTACCTGCCGACATGTATTCTCCCCTCGAGAAGCATTTTAACCATGTAGCTCATCAACTGACACACATGACTTTAGCTGTCCTGATGCGTAGCTGCGGTGGGTAACATATTGATTGATCGAGCGGTGAATGGTGCGTTTTGATACTCCAGACGTCTCAAAGGAAATAAGTCAAAATAGCGGGCGAATTCAAAGAATCTAGTGCGGTTGGGATAAATCGAATCCCATTAGATAAGACGACCGTTAGGACTCACCTTCTACATAGTGGGGCAATCAGACAAACGCGCTGTTGCAAACGGTTCATGCTTGAAAAATCACATCGCTCAAATGTGAACAGGTTCGCCCATTTGAACGTGAAAATTCAGATGCGTCCAAAGTGTGTTGGTAGAATAGTGGTTACACGCCACCCTCGCATTTCAGATGTCCGGGGTTCGAATCCTGGCACGGCCAACGGATATGCACTGCGGATGAGCTCAAATAAGAGCGAAATTCGAGTTCAGTGCCTCCCTTTGGTGTGGACTCACCGGAATACTTACACAAGAACGGGAGGATGACCGTTCAAACGCGAGTGGTGTGACCATCATCTAAATGAAATTAAACCTCGTCTACTTGCCCTTTCCATCCTCGCACCAGCAGTTTCCTTCAGTCTGCCAGTTATGGTCTACAAAAACGTCAATTCAAAGTGTACCAGCTTCCAGCCACAGTCGTTTTTGAATTCGCCTCATACAACCAGCTCATTGAAACCTCTCAAGAAGGATATGTACAAGGGCAATTTATCACTCATACATGTATACGGGCTGTCTGCGTCTGTTTGTTTATTGAAGAGACTCTTCGCACTGCTCGCAAAGTTCTCAGCAACAGTTTGAGCGAAATGCTCCGCTAATTCACACTTTGTTTCGCAGAACCCCACTCTGAAACCCGTTCCGGTGATGTGTCAAAATCTCGCTCGGCTTCCACAATCCCTACAATGGAACGGATCCGTCTGTCGTTCTCAAGATAGTGAGATTGGAGTGCTCTGGGATATCCCAACCCGCTGAAACCTTAGGCGTCCTCAGTGTAGCAACCCTAGTTGAAATTGTCTATACGCCTTCTCGGCGACAGTTTCGAAATCAAGTGACCAAGGAGGTCAACGGTTAAAGAAGTGTAAATGTATTGGAATCACACATATCTCTTGGTTGTAGTCGCTGAGCATCATAGACTTGAAGACAGCTATTATGGAAACTAGAGAACATGAGTATAGCTCACGGGACTACAGGGGTGCACAAACGGTCACACCACGGTAAGATTCAGTCTCTTTGTGGCACAGGGTGGGGCATTTGTGTGTTCTTAGCCAGTATGATCACAGTGACCCTTCCGCATATTACTTTGTTACGCTTGTTTCAACGGAACACTAGGATTGGTTAATGTACTTTGTGAGTCCCTCGTCAGCCCGAATAAGCCCCGATGTACTGCAACCGAAAGATGAACAAAACAGCCGGAGTTTTCACCATCCTCAGAGTGTGACGGAAAACTGTTGCCAAATTAGGTCTGAGCAGCTGATTCTCACAGATGACGAGATGGGTAGGCTGGGATCAAACGGTTAAATGGAATACCTGAGTCTGCTCAATTGAGTGACAGTAACTAGGTCTGAGTTGTATCACGACTCAGATACACGGTAACCGACACACGCCCAGCTCAAATTTTTGTTAACATATCATGTTAGGATTTAGGAACGATCGGTTTTTTGGCAACCAGGTCATTAAACTGTTGCCTTCAATTACCACACGTTGGCCTAACTCAGATAGATTTGGTGAAATGAATGCTGACAAAGATTTTTGGCGAAGCAGTATTCAACATCAGTGATTTCACGTGTGCCCCTAACAACATCGTTGGAAAATGTTTGCCAGTTCTACCTACAAATCGTAAATAGGCTACTACATCGTGGTAACGTTGTTAGAATATCAAGTAAGAGAACATTTTTGTGTACATACTGTTCAGTTTGACGAATCACCGCGGACAAAGTCACACGTGTGCTTATCAATTTCGTTCTCACGGGGGACTCACCTGACTTTCAGCTGAATCGCTCGCTTCTCTTCAATTGAATCTGTTGCGTCGGACAACCTCTTGTTGGTGCGATGTTGACATATCGCGATACACTGTATAGACCTAACACACTACTCAAAAGTTAGTTGAAAATTCTGCGAGTGTCTGCAACCGGTTTCGCCATTCTTGGGGGCTCCCGAATTCCCGTCAACCTTTTGTTTTATTTGAACACAAACCGCAAGAAATCGGTGGAGTACAGTAATTAGCTAGGCTGATAGATTAATCGATTGGTTGATTCAGGGAGCTTCAGTCTATGTGTTTTACTGTCTCGTGCTATGAGCGAAGAGCGTAGTTCAAATCTGTGTCTTGTCGCATATTTGAAATCCGGCCCGGGGAAACTGATATCATGCGGATCTTGTACACCTTTCTTGAATGTCACACTTCAGAGTTTTTTATGACCCTCCGAAAAACTCAGAAGCCCAACTTGCCCATTCTTCCTATTTCCGCTTTAAACGGTAACCCTTACCAGAAGTCCACTAGACGACAAAAACTCTCAATTGCAAATCAGTTCGGTTTTCACAGGACACTCCAGTGAATTTCTCGTTTGTGATATTCTACAACTGAATATGCTGCACACAGGCCGCCTCATGTTTCAGTTGGCACAATATTCGAGATATCGCAATACATTTTCATAAAGGAAACTATTCATAAGGTTGCTGAAAACGCTTCGATGGCCCACTATCGGTTTCGCCCTTCGTGGGGTTCATCACGTAGACGCAGTGCCCGAGTTTCCGTCAATCTTATGTTCAACTTGAACCAAAATTGGACTGTTTTCGAGAAATACACTCATTTGCAAATCAATTCGGTTTTCACGGGAGACTCAAGTGAATCTCTCGTTTGTACTGCACACAGGCCACCTCATGTCTGAACCTTGGTATGAACTTTTCTGAGAAGCTCGGATCATCGGCAGGAAACGATATTCAGCTATTTGAATAAACGATTGAAAACTGTATACTCGTGACAAAAAAACAAGTGGAACTGGAAGTCTTATCTCAGTTTTCAACGCAGTCCATCGAAAAGAAAATGTGTGAAGTGCAGAAAACCCCTTTTTTGATCGTTAGATGAATTATTTCAATATCTGATTTACTGGCATGGAAGGTTTTTACTTAGCTGTACAGGCTCCTACGTTGTGCAGAACAAACGTGCCTCCCTTTGGACACCACTCCCTAGAACGAAGCTGTGATGTGGCCAGAAAACTATCGTGTCCACTTGAGCAGGTGAAAACAAGTGCGAGCTACAACAGCATTGAAGAAACTTGATTACATACAAGGTCACTTAACTAACGATGGTACCAGTTTAAATGCACATTGACTAGGGTCTTATGTCGGACGACGGTGAGTATACACGGCAGCATAAGAGAACGAACGAGCGGGCTCTGTCAGTGACACAAACACTCATTGGTATCACTAGTTCACCTTCGGCTGCGGTGATACACGTATTGGTAGAAACCTGTGCATATGAACAACTGTCCAAGGGATATTTTACAGCTCTGACCGGATTTGGTATGAAGTTTAAAGTTCAGAACCCAAATTACCAACGGAGAGCACATAAAGATGAGTGGAGTGGAGCCCTAAGCGTGTTTTAATGACACTTCCGGTCGAAATCTCTCCACCGAGAGGCTTAGTCTTCACCTAGTACCCGGGTCACCGGTTATACTCTTTTCGGAGATGCTTGAGATACACACGCAGTGAGCAGAGATCCTAGCAAAAAACGGATCGATATCATGAACAGGTGTTCTGGGACTGCTGTTATTTTACTGACTGGTTACGCTACGGTTTACTTACATGTAAACAATTACCCAGACAGAAAATGTGTTTGACTTTATTCTACATCTTAATTTTCTCCTTATTGCCGTATTCACAGTGAGGGTGGTATCTAACTGTCTGAGGGGTTGTCAGTGCTGGATGTCTAGTTTTCACTGTTCTGTTGTGGTACCCAACCAACTAGCAATATATATATATACATATATATCACGAGAGACTCAACTGAATCTCTCGCTTATGAAGGGCGAAACCCGTCATGGGCCGTCGGAGAGTTTTCAGCAACTTTGTGAGTAGTTTCCTTTATGAAAATATACTGCGATATCTAGAATATTGTGCAGGACAAACCGGTCATGAGCTGCGGAAGAGTTTTCAGCAACCTTATGAGTAGCTTCCTTCATGAAAATATATGTTTCGTGTTTCATCCTTCACGGGAAGACATTCGTCCAAAGAAGAATGTTCTGGCCGACTAATCTCTTGTCACCAATCACTTGTTTCCACATTGCTCTCCCAATGTTTGTCCCTCTCTGGGATGGTTTGCTTTCCTGATGGGAAAGTATCCAAGCATACACACACACACACACACACGAAGGAAGCTGATAGCGATAAACCGCAGTAACCTTGTTCAGGATACGCATTAATGTATAACCACAGCAGACTTGTAGGAGCCGCGTTGCAAAGTCTGTCTCGCGCATCGTTGAAAAATCGATCTCCTGAGGTTGTCTCTTATTTGAGTTGAGTAAACTATCCTAAACTATAAACAAGTAAGTTATTACGTCCCCGATGACTATAAACTAACCCATCGGCAGAGTGACATAAACGGTGGGAAACATCTTGTAGGAAGTCCATTCGACCGGCTCACATCGAACTACTGGAGATCACAGTGGTGGGTCCACGTTTCCAGAATTTCAGACTCTACTGCCAACTGCTTCGTAGAAATCGAGCTAACCAATTAAAATTTAGGTAAAACGCGAGGTAATTCCATCAGTTCGATTCGAAGTAGTTTACCGGCATCAAATCCAGTTTGCAAGATTCACTTTATGTTCATAAAATGGAAAGCATTTTCTTGAATTGGACAGATCGTTAATCTTGTTCAATAGGGTTTGGTGTAAACTAAGAAATTGTGGTTCAAGATCTACTGGCACAAATCGTCCCACTACGTTCATTGAAATTTGAACAGAAGAGGAACTATTCAAAGCTAGTTTTCCTGTAGATTCGTTCCGTCCAAATTGCTAGCTGGGAAGCTATCAAGAGTATCCCTCCATTTCCAACTTGTACTACATGTGGGGTGGAGAAAGGTATGTGCGAAAAATCGTTCACGTGGACGAGTGACCGATGGTCTACGGAGCCGTGAGAAGTTGTGCGGCCGCCGGGGTTTCGATACACGCATTATAAGAACGTTTGCCCTCGGGCAACCTGCAACCTTTCGCGATCTTCAAAAGGGCGTAAAAATCGGCAAACCAGTGATTTTTTCAGATAAAAATGGGACCAAACATATATCCGCGCAACCGTTATTTATCGTGCGATAAACAGGAAATTCATTCGAGTCTGCATATGTCCAGTCTTGTTCTCAAGTGTAAACTTATATTGTTGGGAAACCAAAGAATGAATATACGTGGAGAGCTATTCAACCGTTTTCCGCAAATCACAACCAAGGTCTCGACTTTCGGCTCTCTTTTCCTCAAATTGACAGTATCCGGTAAAAACCTTTCAAATGTTGCCAGACCAATTAAAAACAGTCACTTTTTTGCTTGCTACGCCAACAGAATAGAGTAGAAGCCGTAATAATATAGTAATATATTGTAATAACAGTAATAATGGTAATAGTCAGCCATTAGTGCGCTGCGCGGAGGTGAAAAACTTCCCTTGCTCAGGTGTCAAGTCCCCTGATGGAGGTACGAAGTAACGTTGCCCAAGCCTGGACGGTGCCGTTTGATAAATCACCGTTCTTCACTTGACGGCCTCCGAGATTAAAGGCTAACTGAAACGCACTAGGTGTACTTTTCATCCCTGACTGTCCTTGGGACGTCATCCCAGGCGGTGCTACAGAGAAATGATTTGAAAATTATGGCTTCTTCAGGGGTGTGAACCATTCCGAACACAATTCTACCGGAAAATATTAGTGCAAAGCTTATGGTCTTTAAAAGGTTTAGTAGCACGTTTCTGAATTTCGGAGCAGGTTTCGTAGAAACCTGTAGAAACTAGAACAGCTCGTCGCAGTGTACACCAGGCTATCTCACTAGAATGAGCAAGTGTCTATTCTGAACGCGTTCTGCACTTCTCGCTATTTCTAACCCGAATTTGGCTCGCCTTACTTTTCAGATACAAGTGGTTTTAAAAATTAGTTAACAGAGCGCCTATTATTCTGGTACTCTTAATGCGAGACAGACTATCCGGTTCTATTGAAGATATTCCTACCAAAACAGCTGATGTTCACCTCAGCTGTTGAGCACTATGTTATAAAAGTACGCTCTAAGAATGTAGATTCCCCGTTGGATAACACGTCCGAGTAGAGCGCTTTTCTGATTAGTCCATCGACAGATGGCTTCTCAAGGGCAACACTGCAATTTTACCCGAAATTAATAGACGTTCTTCGAATTTAGTCACGCACAAACTGTAGAAGTCATTGCAGTCAATGCGTACTGCAGATTTAAATATACGAAGATGAAACCTGATTTAGTTGTTCAAGATATTTTCTCAAATTACCGACTGCATCAAGTTGCAAGTGGGACATGGGGCATTTTCGTAACTCCATTCTCGCCGCAAAATCAATCGGTTTGAAAATGACCTTTGGCCGGAGTATTGATTTTGTCGAACGTCTATCAATAGCTTGTCCAATAGCAAGGCGAACTTCGAAAGTGCTACTCGGTGGATTTGACAGACTTCACATGAAACCCATTTCTTTAAGTTCGGAGTTCTGAGGTGTCGGAAAACCGTATCCTGAAACTGTCAAATCTTCCAGGACCCACATGGGACTTTTTGGAAAGCATGAGGTTTACAACCCATATTAACGAGTGTTTGCCAATCGTTCAAACGTCCGAAGCTCTTTTGGTCCATTACCTAATCTGTTTGGCAGAACCAGCATAAATCCAGCTAGCAATCTCGGTTGTTTTTCAAACCCACCTTATGCGTATGAAATCGTGCTTCGGGTTTCCTCATAAACCTCGGCAACCACACTCTCAGACAGGTGAAATTTCCTCGAAAAACATCAACACACTCAGGTTCCATTTACAAAAAGACCCATCATTTTACCCAGTCGAACAACAGTTTTATTTATTCCGCGTGTTTCACACCACGAAGCTGTCGGCAGGAATAAACTGACAGCAACTGACAACTTTTTAACAAAAAGGTGTTTTGATCGTCGGAGTAGCAGAACTATTCTCACCGTGTGTTTTTGGAGTAGATATCTATCGAATTGCAGCTGATGACAGATGGTGAGTGTAATTAACTGTGATCCGTGGTTGTGTGACTATCGCTCAGGAAATTTTGTTGTTCAGTAGCACACAGTTCACATCAATCTAATCAGCCGAGACCAATGGAACTCTGAAACTCATTGCATCAGGTTTGCTAGTTTCGAACCGACTTGGTATGGACGGTGGGCAACAGATTACAAAATGTGTTTGGAGTAACCGTGTGACTTCAATCTGACCATTTTCTTCGTACAGACTGTCAGCTGACAATCGAAACGGTTTTCGAGTGGAACTTGTTGAACCAGCTTGCACACTCTTGACATTACGCGAACAGCGTGTACTGACTCACACCTGGCGCCGATGGCAAGCCATCAATGAGGGGACAACCCCTTTCAAGTTTCACAATCTCGCTTGGGGTCAACAATCTTTGCAAGCAACCTTCTGAGTAGTGTATTAAGGCCGGAATGGCGTGATGTCACATGATCTAGTTTTGTTTATATTGGCGAAACGAAGGTCAGGACTTGCATCGTTTTCAGTAGTATCTTTAAGTAGTTACTGTTTGTGTGAAGCAGAATGTTTTGTACGGGCTTTGGAAAGTCGATAGTTTTATTGGTTTTAATCTGGGGGACGTTCGTCTGTCCACCGAGGTTACCACCTAACTTGCAAACTTTTCAACACTAAACAAGGAGAAACTGCCAGTGCATACTTTGGTGATGATGTTTCCTTGCGTTGATTACCAAAAGTTTGCCAAGCCTGGTGAACAGATCAACAGCCACCAGCTTGCAACAAAATGTCCCGCTTCGTTTGCAGTCATTTCCCCAGAGTCTATGAACGATTGACGCGAATCTGTGTAAAATGGAGACATCTTTGTTAAGGTCCCCAACCAAGCTTGTTTGAACTACGAAATCAATAAGCTTTGTTCGATCGGCGCATTGACGGGAGTCAGAAAGCCAAGTCATCTAGTCTAGATTTTCTAATGTAGCTACGAGCGAACAGGTGATTTGCATAAGGTGGAAACCTACCTCCATGTCTTGCCACTAAGTACTGTCCGGGCTTTTTAAAAACGCATTTCTGTGCTGCATTTAATATGCCTAATGAATGGTAATGTGGACCATGGTAACATGGGTCACCGGAGAATATACATCCTGTTAGCGAAGATGTTTCCTTGACGGGTGTGGGGGCCACTTATCTTTGTTGAGTGCACCGAAAAATACACTTTACTCATTGTTTCATAATTTACTTCTTCTAAGGCTAGAAGTTACGCCAGCCACGTTATCACTCCTTCTTTCTTTTCGCTCAATCTCCATTCGTGAATGGGATTCAGGGCCCCGCAGGGTGTACACACAAGTATCGTGCTTTGGGAGACCACGATCAGACAAAGCAAAAAGTGGATTTCCTACTCATCACTCAAAGAATCGTGGCACTCCAACTTCTGCGAGGCTTGTGTTCAGAAATTCCAATGGAACGGATTTTTTAATTATGCAAATATCTCACCGGTTTATCATCAATCGATGGCACGCAGAATCGGTGAGTGTGAGCAAACGATTTTCCCAAACGATAGGTGGTGGACAAACGAGAATGTCCATGGAATGGATACCATTTTTTTGAAATTCCATTTTTCATTCGTGAGGAACTCAGGAAAGGAACAATTGAGTTTAAACTCAAGGCGCTGTTCTCCGGGGTGACGCCACATCTTCGTCTTATCGGATTTTGCCCATTCGACCTCAAAGCCGTAAATCTTTCGCCGTCATCTTGTGCCCTAAGCTGTGATTTTTTTCTGTATGACTTTTGATTAGCTGCGCTCTTTTTTCGTAACAGTATTCAATTTTCCGCAACCATATCGATCAATTTTTGAATGTAAATGAATAGGCGGGGTAAATTAAACTGTAGAAGAAACTCGGACCAGTCTTCGGTTTCTCATTGTCTTTGATTATTGCGCAAAATCAGAGTGAACTGAGGTTGGTATTGTCTGGAAGCGAACAGTTTTGCTGCTGTTCTAATGATCCCATCAACTGCGCTGCCGGTTTTGGCGATGCAATATTCGATCACCAGTCATACGCTAAAGTACAATAAAACTCGAATAGTCTTTAGGTGATTTTTTTGTGTGCCTGAAATATCAGTTGATATTGAACGACTGAAAAGAACTAAACTGGACAGTAGAACCCGATTTGACTAACTAGTCGAGTGGCGAATGTCTTTAGGGGTCCGCTCTATGCGGCTGATTCCCAAGGGGATTAAAAAAGCGGCCAAACGGTCGCTCTTGACTTAATAACAGAGACTTATTTCATAAAGGGAACTACTCACAAGGTTGCTGAAACTCCTCGACAGCCCACGACCGATTTCGCCCTTCTGTTTTGGGCTCATCTGTTAGGCGCAGTCCCCGAGTTTCCGTCAACCTTATGTTCTACTTGAACCTGGAAGTTGTTTGAACACTGCACAATGATGAAAAACACTACAAAGTAATCCAGCAATATCCACATCACCCTTCCATCAAAGTAAGGGACGGCTCCTTAACACCTGACCAGATACTACCCTCAGGTTTCATCAGTAGTATAAACCCTTTCGCCATTACAGAGCCACTTATCAACTGGCTACCCACTTGAAGGGACATGCTTATCCATGACAATGTGCTGTTCAGTCTTGTTTTGCAGACTACACGGTTTTGTACACAGATAACTTGGAGGGACTCGTCGCATCACTCCAATGAGCAGTGATCCTGATAACCTGGTGCGACTAATCTGATGAGTCCACACAAAAAATGGGGAAAGCACTGGGCTTGAATTTCGCTGGTATTGGAGCTCTTCGACAGTTCATATTCTTGGCCATGGTGGGCCAGTATGCAGACAAGGCGGGATTGATATCAGTACTTGATCACGCACGATACAAGTATCTGAAATATCATACGTGAACAGGAGAACTTGTTCGATTGGCAGTTATCACGTCCAGCGTTTCTGGTGTGTACTCACCAGAGTGATTAGGCCAGAAACGGAAAAGAACTATTCAAACGAGGGTGACTTAGGTTTGAATTCTAAAACAATGCCACCAGCGACAAATATATACTCCAAAACGTTTTGGTTTTCTAAGCGGCCCCCGGTGAATGGGCGGTGTGATTTGTGTTTATTTGCGTGGAAACAGTCAAAGCAAATGCGAGTTTCCACCACCTTTGTACTTACCTAGAAAACCCAGATCACCATGGCTGTTATAAGCAATTTCACCTACATTTTAACCCAGACAGAACTTTTGATGTGGGAGTGCGTCTGTACGCATATGTGTTCCCATTTTTCTTCGAATTGTGGAGTTACTCGTGGCACTGTGACTACCTCTTTATGTTTTTAGTTGAATGTTGATCGTTTATCTGTCTGTCTTTGTTCGCCAATCGTTTGTAGGCCAGAGGAAAATAAATATCGGACGCGTTCCGGTAGTTTTCTTCCTGTTCCGCATAACACATTTTCGCGTATTGAAAACGCGATCAGATGAATAAATCCTCTAGAAAACAGTTTCAAATAGTCCGGTAACTGAGTAAACAGTTGTCTAGAAGTAACATGCTACTCATGAGGTTGCTGAAAAACGTTGACAGCTCACCAGTTGTTTCACCTCTCTTGGGGCTTATCAGTGGAACAATCTATCGGAACGTCGCGGACTGCGGACTGATTACAGAACAGAATCGTTGCACACTACCAACCATCTCAGAGGAAGAGTAGTGTTCACCGACGAGCGAAACATCCATGTGAGAAGCAGTCATTCGGGAGGCTAATCAGCACGCGTGACCACGTGATGTGGGTCACGTGATTGAAGGAGCAACGTCAGATTGTCCTGTCCAAGTGCCAGCTACTCACGCTACTGCTCAGTCACTTGTGGTCGTGCGGTTAAGCAAGGGCGGGGCGCTGGTTCGAGACTCCCGAATAGAATTTAATGAGAAGTTGATGATTCCAAACAGGACTGGAGTGGATGTGGAGTGCTCATGAACTTTTCTGTATAGATCAGCTTCTCTTAAGGAACGAATTCTCCAATAAAAAATCCCAAAATCTTTGCACTACTGCTATCGACTTATTCAAGCGTCTTTTACGGGGGCACTACTTTTGGTACGAGAATGGTGGCCCATGCTGATTACTAGTCAAACGTGATGGCAGAAGGTGCCATCATTTCATACATGCAGCATATTAAGGTGAGAAAACCACCGTGCTGTTCTTTCCAGGTATCCAAGTGATAAAATGAAAGTACCAAGCATTCAACAAGCATTTAACAAGCACGCAACTGGTGGTTGCGTAGGATCGCTGTATCTGTTCAACAATACTCGGCTTATGAGTAAAAAGCGAGGAGGGTTGAAAGCTCTTGCAAACGTATATTATAAAACCTCTGTACAAATGCAATTCAGATCCATTTGATTTATGAATTTTAGGTGTCAACAGCATCCACTAATCGGTATGCTCTTGGGCGATAGGTTATAACCACTTAATATGCTATTTATTGTCTGGAAGCAGCACACTACTCATAAGGTTGCTGAAAGCTGTTCAACAGCCCACGAGAGTTTTTGTCAACTTTGGGTAGATGGAGTCCATCAGACCAATGTTCTGCTTGAACCAAAGTTGAACAGATTTTGACAACTACTCTTATTTGCACACGAATTCGGTTTGGACAGGAGACTCAAATGAATCCAGCTGAATCTCTCGGTTTTAATTTTCTGCTTCAACGGGATGGTGCCTCACAATGTTCACGCAGAACATAAGGTTGCGCCTGCTTAATGAGCCTCAAGAAGGACAAAATTGGTGGTGGGCTGTCAAAGAGTTTTCAGCAACCTTATTTGTAGCGTGTGTGGTGCATATCCCGCATATCGTTAAAACCACTATATGAGGTTGAAGCGGACTACCATAAACGAAAGTTTCAGTTGAGTCTCCTATCAAAACCAAACTTGTATGCGAATAAATTAGTTGTCAAGTAAAGTTAATTTGTGGGTGTTTTTGAGGGATCTGTAGAACGCACACTCACATGACTTTCGTTTGACCAATCGTCCTCTTGTCCGAAATTGTTCCACTTTCAAATCGGTATCCTCCCGGGCATTAAAATCCATATTTGAATGATTAGTTCTCGTGCACTCTTAGCAAACCTATGAGTAGTACATTACGGCCTTATCCTACCGATTGCCCACTTTGTATACAGCATATTCCACTATTACCCGCACCTGCTTTGGTTCACTGATTCTTTCGATTAGATCTGAGTATGTAGCTGAGGTCTACACTTCCCGATACACCTGAAATCAGACTCCATTTCTGTTGATGTGCAATCCGTGGAAGTTGATCGAAAGACTCAACCCGTCTGGAGTTACGCACGTAGTTTGAAAGCTATTCAGCATCTATATGGTACTTTTAACTGAGAAAAAACACGGTTCAAACCTCTATCATGAGTGGTCAGAGTATCATGACCCCTGCAGACCAAACGTAACATAAACCCGACCAGTCTGCTACGCTAAAGGGCTGACGTGACTAGATTCATGGGATATCTCCAAAAGTGCGCGAACAACAAATGCTAATGGTAGATTACCCGTTCTTTCGACGAAAATTATAAAATTATCAATGATTTTGAAGTGGAATGAGTTAAACGTAGATCACGTACAGGGTTGTGCTCAAAAGCATGTCTATGGTGCCTCTTGAGGTAGAGTCTGTAAAAAGAAGTTCCATCTTTTTCTCTGCAAATAGATTCCTGGTCTTGTGTTGGAAGTTTGGAAAGAGTCACTTGAGCCGTATTCAATCTCCGTTCTATAATTTTGAAACATTGTGTGGTGCATATCCCCCATATCGTTAAAACCACTATATGAGGTTGAAGCGGACTACCATAAACGAAAGTTTCAGTTGAGTCTCCTATCAAAACCAAACTTGTATGCGAATAAATTAGTTGTCAAGTAAAGTTAATTTGTGGGTGTTTTTGAGGGATCTGTAGAACGCACACTCACATGACTTTCGTTTGACCAATCGTCCTCTTGTCCGAAATTGTTCCACTTTCAAATCGGTATCCTCCCGGGCATTAAAATCCATATTTGAATGATTAGTTCTCGTGCACTCTTAGCAAACCTATGAGTAGTACATTACGGCCTTATCCTACCGATTGCCCACTTTGTATACAGCATATTCCACTATTACCCGCACCTGCTTTGGTTCACTGATTCTTTCGATTAGATCTGAGTATGTAGCTGAGGTCTACACTTCCCGATACACCTGAAATCAGACTCCATTTCTGTTGATGTGCAATCCGTGGAAGTTGATCGAAAGACTCAACCCGTCTGGAGTTACGCACGTAGTTTGAAAGCTATTCAGCATCTATATGGTACTTTTAACTGAGAAAAAACACGGTGCAAACCTCTATCATGAGTGGTCAGAGTATCATGACCCCTGCAGACCAAACGTAACATAAACCCGACCAGTCTGCTACGCTAAAGGGCTGACGTGACTAGATTCATGGGATATCTCCAAAAGTGCGCGAACAACAAATGCTAATGGTAGATTACCCGTTCTTTCGACGAAAATTATAAAATTATCAATGATTTTGAAGTGGAATGAGTTAAACGTAGATCACGTACAGGGTTGTGCTCAAAAGCATGTCTATGGTGCCTCTTGAGGTAGAGTCTGTAAAAAGAAGTTCCATCTTTTTCTCTGCAAATAGATTCCTGGTCTTGTGTTGGAAGTTTGGAAAGAGTCACTTGAGCCGTATTCAATCTCCGTTCTATAATTTTGAAACATTCGATAGATGGTTTTTTGTTAGACGAAATTGCTTCCATCCAAGATGACCATACCACAGGTAAGACCCCCTTGGCAACCATTGTTTTGGAGGCAGGCTGTTGAACACTGGTAGCCGCACTTATGTGAATCATATTTAACAAAATTTTGGGATCTTTTACAGTTAGTTTTCGCTTCTTTTAAAGAAGTAAACATTTCGTAATTAGGGAAACAGGGAGAGCCTAATTTTACACTCCTGTGCCATAAGACCAGATCAATCAGTCAGGTGATACGAGTAGGCTGGCATTACGCGTGCCGTTTACGTAGCGTAGCTGTAATAGTATCGGTGCCTTCCGCGCAGTGTTTTATTTGGCCCAATCGATGGCTGAGCAAATTTGAATTTTGGACTGTTTCGCGCATCGCAGTTAGCACCGCACCTTGGGAGCACAATGCATTTTTCTGCGAAGCCTTAGTGGGTGAAATAAAAACTTTTACGTCAAAATGTTGCATTTCTTTGTTTGTATGCTCTGGCAAAAAATCACCCTCATCTATTGTCAGTTTGTGCGATTTGTTTAAATTAATATCCTTTCGAAAATTTTGGCGCACATTCGACTTTGAACTTGCCGTACTATGGCTTCGAAAGTGGCTTCACAAGCGTTTGTTGAGAACTTTGGGGCTGTATGTCTTTTACGGAATTTGTAAAGTTCTTAAATCAATACATGAAGGATAAATTTGTGGTATTTGTGCGTTCATCGAGTAATCGAAGCACCAACACTGCTTTGCGTTACCAATGGGTGTACTGCAAATGTAGCAGGTGACCTCCAAGATCAACGGGCAGTCGAGGATCCGAAGAACTTGGCAAGTTAAGCGTGGTTGATGATAAAAAGCAGTACGCGAAGCACCAGCTGTCCAGTGCGGTTTTGTCTACGGAGGAAAAGGAACCAACTGTCAGTCCCTGAAGCAGTGGTATGGTGATTGTCGTTGCTATCGTTTAGGAAATGAGATTCGTTGTACAGGCAATACGACTTATGAGTTGGTCACTTTGGCTCTCTCGAATCGATGGCTCGTATTCCCAGAACGAGTGTTTCCTCGGATATTTATCCGCGGTATCCAGCCCCAATGCAACCTGCTCAGGACGAGAGTTAGAAGCGCTCGGCATGGTCATGGTGGCCAGACGAACTTATGTCGTGGAAACTGTGGCCAACCGGAGAGTTTGGTGCATATTTTGCAATCCTGCTGGATCGTGCATGATGCCAGATGTGCTCCTCATAATCGGGTTGCAAGGGAACTCGCAAAACGTCCCCGCCGACTGGGATACACCGTCTTTGAGGATTTGAGAGCACCTGTTTCGACGTCCTTCATCAAACCTGACCTAATCGCTGTTCGAGATCGCCGTGCAACTGTAATAGACGTCAGTATAGTCTCAAATGGGCGCGGAGTGACTGCGTGGAATTAGAAGAAGCAGAAGTATGGTGCTGATGAATATTCCCTCGCCATAATCGGTTGTGATGTCGACTTTTCGGTTCACCAACCGATGATCATCTCTTATCTAGGGATCTGCTTTCCTCAATCCACCAAGGCTGTTATTGGACTGGGACTTCCTAAGGTCGCAGTCAGTGACTTGTGTTTGCTCGCCATTGTGGGCTCTCTGCGTACTTATGACACTTTTATGCGTGGCACTTGGCGCTGAATGTACATTTTTGCCATTAATCTCACGCCAGACCCAGTAGGACGGACACTTTGTGCCTGATGTGCGAATCTGGACTGTGCTAGCGCTTACCGCGCCATGAAAAGTATTCAACATTGTTTGTCCTTTCTTCGCTTGTTGGTCTTTAGACGTGTGTTTCCATATCAAAATTTTTTTCAGAAAAGAGCAGCAGCTTCCACGTCTCGGGATCAAAGCGCGACAATTTCAAAGCCTGATGATGTAGAGATTCTAACACATGGATTGTTCAACTGTCCTACAGAAGCGTTAAGTCGGCATAAGTGGTGTTTGGTTTTTTTTTATCGAGCTAAACGTTTCAGTTTGAAACGAATAACCACCAACAAGAGTCATCTCTTCAGTGAATTTTCATGGGGAATAGCAATCCATCAATTTTTGTGCGTTTGGTAATAGCACGTGCGTGTTAGTGACTGACTTCCATTATCATTTATTATTCGTTGCGATCATTCCACTGCATGCATCCTCAGTGAGTGGTTATCGCGTAAACTTTGAAATCGGCCCCTGCTCTCGTCAATCGGTTTGTGTTCCACCGTTCTTCGTATCTGACCTATCTGGGTTCCACATTGTGACCGTAGATGACAGGGTTCCTATCTCGTAGTGTGCTAACCCGATAGCCGACTACCTCATTTGAAACTTTTTTTCGCGAGAAGTGTCGCACAAACTGGATCTTGTTCAGCGCCCTGGTTGATCGAATCCGCAATGGAGTGATAAGCTTTTAGGAGTTACAGTACGGGTCTGCGCGGTACGTTTTCCAAATTGAATTTGTGTTTGCTGGTCCTCATATAGGTGCTTGTGGACCAAATATCGACTAATCACAATGCTCCTTTGTGCACCCTAACAAAGCACAAATGAAACGTTTAGTTGAGTTTTATTCAGATGCAGAACGGACTACGTGGCCACCAGTGTCTTGTCTGTGGCTAACGCAACCACGAGATAGGATCGATCAGCAGTCTGTCGATCATGATCACGTGGGCATTTGTTCGAATTGGAGTTAACGGACTGTCCATGGAAGGACTGCCAATGATGAGTTATTTTTTAATCTCGTTCTGTCCTTGTGACGTCAGTCATCCTCTGTTACACACTAATGAATACTGGAGAGTATGGGGACAAGTTCTGAAAGGACAGCGACTCTGGACGAGTTTGGTATGCCCGTCAGGTGTTTGGTAGTCATATCACATGCCATGAGTTACTTACTATTTATCTAAGGGTATCCAAGGCTGTTCACCACAAGACCTGAGATGGGCCAACTAGGCATTCTTGATATTCACACTGTAGCAGTTATGCTCACAGCGTTAGATACTTTCAAACATCTATTGTAAGCCGCTATCCGGCGGGAAGCTCATGAGGGACCCAAACTTTAACAGAACATTCATCCACATCATCGGCCAAGTTCTGTGTGGTGAGGGCTCAGGAGCCCCTTCAGAAGTAATGCAATGTTTCCGGAGACTTGTAAAGGCTGCTTCCTTCAGTCAGGGGTAGATTTACAGGAAACAATGTAGAATAGTCAGATGATTTTGTCCCAAGTGCACTGACATTTTTGCCTCCATCTGTCGCTGTGGCGAATGTCTTTTACAGCATCTGAAAACAGCTCCCGGCCGGATCATATATTACAGATATTTTGAAAGATTACCGTGTTTTTGGGCTAAAACGGTTGGTTTTTTTGGTTTGAAAGTGGTCAGGTCCCATTTTTTCATGTTCCGTAGTTCCGACGAACACAAATTTTCGGTACTCGGCACAATGTACTATAAATAAATTACTGAAAATGTTTAGGCAGCCAGGTTTCATCAAGTTGGTGCAGTTGTCTATCAGTCGAGCCCGGTGCTTCCTGCCTTGGTGTAACCGCACCAGTATGCTTGCCGCGGGACAAGGGCCGAACATCCATTATGATAGAAATGTGAACGTGAACCGTCTACAGTCAGTGAAGGAAAGACTAACATCTTTCAAGCGTCTATGGGGCTACATGACTGGGAAGTTCCGACAGTCAAGTCAGTGGACCGAAACAACTAGCACGGCTAATGGGTCGTCTTTCAAGGTATCGAGAAAACCAACTAGATTGCCTAAGCGTTAACAGAATCATTTACTAGGGTGTCCAGCATGCATTTGAAGAGAAGTGGTAATAAGATCGTCTCTTATATCCGGTATTCAAACGTCACGTGACCAATGACTATGCACTGCTGATGGGCGATAAGAGAGCAAAACCATCGCTTCCCCGACTTTAGTGTGGAGTCATTAGGTTGATTGCACCAGAACAAGACGGCGAGTGTTCCCACGGGAGTGATGTGAACGTGAAAGCAATATTTTCATAAAGGAAACTACTCACGACAAGGTTGCTGGACACATTTCGACAGCCCACGACCAGTTTCGCCCTTCTTGAGGCTCATTAGGTAGGCGCGTGCCAACTGAAAGGAAGCCTGTGTGCCGCACATTCAGTTGCAGAATATCATAAACGAAAAATTCAGTTGGCTCTCTGGTGAAGGTCAGATTGATTTGCAAATGAGTGTATTTCTCGTGAAAGCAATACATTTTAGGTTCTCAACCATTGTGTCAACTGAAACCGGAGGACGTGCTCAAGGTCGCCTCATGTTTCAGAACGGCAAAATCGATTGTGGGCTGTCGACGGATTTTCAGCAACCTTATGAGTAGTGCATTACGAACATACGTGTATCGACATATCTTGAATATCGTAGCGACTGAAATATGAGGCGGCCTGGTGCAACACATTCAGTTGCCTGGAAACATCAAAACCGATAGACTCAGCTGGGATCCAGGTGAGTCTTCCGAAAAATCAACTTAGTCTGCAAATGAGCGTATGTGCGTTAATTTCGTGCAATTTGGGTTCAAGTAGAACCTAAGGTTGACGGAGGCTTGGGGACTTCGCCTACCTAATGAGCCTCAAGAAGGGCGAAACCGGTCGTGGGCTGTCGAAGAATTTCTGAAAACCTTATGAGTAGTGTATTACGTATATAAATGTGAATTTCAGTTGGGCGTATTATGGGTTAGTTAGCTGCTGAATATTCGTTCCATCAAGATGTCACTCCCCATTTGTAGATTCTAACAATTTGGAAACTTTGAATTTACAACTTGAGTCCTAAAGTATTGGCTTATAAAATGAGTTTTACTGTTACCCAGAATTCATCAGGAACCGTGAAGGCAATCCCATGTGAAGGCAATGTGAAGGCAATCCCATAATTAGCAGCGGTTTTCTGGGGACAATCTATGGGAGGAATAGGCTGTCGGTAAATCAACCTACATGGAATGGAGAGATCACTCATTTTAACGACACACGAGGTGACATATCGGTGGTTCTTGCTTTGAAATACCGCCAAGGAAACCAGCCGAAATATGGCCTAGTCTGACAGTCGTACCAGTTACTGCGTACCAGTTACTCTGTGATCATTACTGGACACAGTGGTAAGCCTATTGCAAGATTTAACACAACTGAGTTATCAGGATACTTTGTCATCAATGAACGACATTCACTACATTCCGGTCACTGACTTCAGCTACCAAGGTCAAGTTGTCCACTAACAGGTCAACCCTAGCCAACCATTCGTACACGGTGCTCCAAAACACGCGGCCTCCCAGCATGCACTATTCCGCTTCCTCATTCAAGTGAATGCGACATTACCAGTGAAGAACGTGTTCTTGGGAGGATCTTTGTCACAGCACACCACGGACCTACCTCCAGCAATTGTCGTCACGGAGCTATCCCTCAAGGTATTCACCATTATTCGAACAAACTGTCAGAGAATCGAAACGCCGAGGTAATTTATCCCAACAAACTGCATGAAGTTAACCCATGAGCCCTGTTTAAGCCAAATTTTGTGTAGATCCTAGAATATTCCTTACTAGTTTAGCGACCCCTGTCATCACCGTTTCTGGCCAGGATAGCAGCCTGTTTCCGATAAGTTTAACTGCTCTGCCAAATCATCGCATTCAGGCCGAACAAATGACTTGATCGGATAGGCTAGAGGGAAACACGGCAGCAGTTTCGTTGACCATGTCACAGTGACACACCAAAGTGTTTCGGAGTGTCACAGCTAATCTGATTACATCGCGATTTGGCATTCAATTCGAACAGACTGAACCGTTTGTAGTTTAAGCTGACATTCACATGCTGATGAAACATGCCCGACATTTACACAGCAATCGGGATAATCTGCACGGATACATTTATTTGCGTACCAATTTGGTTTGACAGGGTGACTCACCTGAATCCCAGCTGAATCTCTC
>NW_008751956.1:349083-349742 GCF_000715545.1 Opisthorchis viverrini
AAGACCATCACTGTGAATCAGCACACGTTGCTCAAGCGTGAGTCCGAAACACCCACATTTATCGTATATACAGGTCGACGCCCTGTGCCGATCTATAATACATGCAACGCGGGATGAACCTCAATGCCCAAAACTTGAAAAACAGATCACAACACAAAGTGATAGACATTCAAGTCAACCACGGAAACAAAAACCCAGCTTCGGCTTGGGTTGTTTTAGTACTTCTTTAATCAATGTTGCCATGTTCACAATAGTTTTTTCATTCTGACCATATTGAGTGCACTGTGATGTGCATGGATACCCCAGGCCGGTTATCTTGTAAAAAAGCTTTCCAAAAGGTGTTACACCATTCTGCCTATATGATCGCTTGTGTCAGTGAGCTAATCGCAACCCACCCAGGAAAAGTGGAGTACTCTAAAGTTTTGTTAGTGTTATATCTGCTGATTCGTCAGTCTGTGGTATCTGCTGCTGACCTGCTCCAGTGCCTAGTTGCCGGAAAAAAGACTCACAGAAGGGAACACAACAGACATATTCCGAACAAGCGAGTGCGAGAGCGTGAGTGCGTGCGAGTGAGAGAGCAAAATTTACGACGAACACACGCTATTCAAAGGGCACCCTATGAAATTGATCCAGGCTGTCTGATAGGCGTTAGTGAACAC
>NW_008751956.1:349958-358401 GCF_000715545.1 Opisthorchis viverrini
TCCCGGTGCCCAGCCCTGCCACACAGCGGCTGGTTCGAGCATGCCTCCGCGATTCCGTCCTAAAGGCTGCACGCTGTTCGGTGAGTTGGTCCACTCTGGTTCGGGCAGCTCCCGGGCCAGACGCACCAGCTCCTCCACACTCAACTGGCCAGTTAGTCGCGCCAACCGCGATTCAGCACCAAGCGCCACCAAAGGAGGCTTTTTCAGGGACGAACGTTGAATAGGACCAGTGAAGAGAACATCGCCTAAATGAGGCCAATTGTCTTAAATTTACGTACGGTGACAGATAATACTAAATGGTTTTTGCAACCGCGATTCGGAACCAGCAGACAATGTGGATGACTCTGCTTGATTAGGTTTTGTATCGAATTGTCTGATTTCTTAAAATTCGGACAGCTGAAATGTTCTCCCGAAAACTTCCTCAGCGACAAAGCTTGTTTTACTTGAGCATCCACGTCGCTTACCTCGTATTTGTTCGATTTTATTGGGGAATATGCAGTTGTATACTGCCCTTGCCTTGTACAAAATTTGTAAACACGTTTAATTGTTCGAATTAACTCCATAGTGATGATTTTTACCTATATAAATTTCTGAGAATAAAACGCATATTTGAACCGTAGTTCTCATAAGTGTGTAATATTTTCACCCTTCCCCCCCAAAAAAATTTTCTGTGCTGGATAGTGATGATTTTTACCTATATAAATTTCTGAGAATAAAACGCATATTTGAACCGTAGTTCTCATAAGTGTGTAATATTTTCACCCTTCCCCCCCAAAAAAAAAATTTCAATGCTGGTCAACAAAATCACTCATTAAAGTCAACTATTTTAGTTCGATGAGCGGCGAGCATTGTCTGCCAAATAAACTAACTTACTGATAGCAGCGGACGTGACGCGATTCCCCGTTCCACTGCCGCTCTAGAGTTCAAAATATACGTTCGCGACACTGAGGTTCATTTGTGTCCATTGGAGCGGGACACCAGGCGGGACACCGGGCGGGGGATACCAGGGCAAAGGATAACTGCATTTTGACGGCTTTTCGGACATAAAATTGGGATAAACATATCGGGGTGAATATAGTTTTACTGATGGGTTGACCTCCGGGGCTAAGACAGACTTCAAACAGAATCTTCCAGGTGCGTGTGAACTGTGAAGGCCTCCATTTCCGCGAAACCCATCAAAAAATGGACGAATATAGGCTAGATGTTCTATACGGCCGAAACAGGTTCTTCCAACTTCTGGCAGCTCACATCCGAAATTTGACTTATTATCTAGGTAACCTGAGGGTCATTTCTTTCTCTCTGGAATGGACATCAAATTTTTGGGCAGTTTCCATACCCCTCTCTTTTTGATGCCCGTGCAAATTTGTGGTAAAAGCCGGACCAAAAAATGTTATTCTTCTCTGCATTTCAAGTCACGCTGTGAATTCAGTAGGGATATTCGTTTTGGCCGCCCGAATTCGCTCAGTATTGATTTCCATCAAACGGCAGGCTTTCTATTGGTCTTCCGACCGGAGGCTATCTGCCTATCGAACGAAATCAAAACAGCACGTTTACTTCTAGAAGCAAACTAACATTGATTTATGGCAATTGGAATCTGTATTCGGTCCTTTTTATTGATTATTTCCATTTTGAATCGCCAGTTGCCAACAATGAGAGCCAAATTGTGTTCAACAAACTGAACACCTCGATGTGTAACACAGCTGATTGCAAATTACTCCACATCGGTGAAGAGAATTATTGAAAACAATCAAAAAGTGCAATTGCCCATGTGTATGTCATCTGCATCTGTCACGTGATACACGTCTTGACAGGTTTTTCGGAGAGACAACACCCCAACTTCCAAGGCTGCTAGCTTATCGTGGTGTAAGAAGGGAGACTCACAAACACCGCGCTCAAAGTATACAGTAAGATCCTTCCACTTTTTATGTTGTCTGGATCAAAGTAATTGTGTGTAAACTGCCAGTTCATTGAATGCGAAATTCGCATGGTGAATCACGTGATCATTGTGACGCTGATTTCGCAAAGTTGATCGACCACTTGGAGGCCGTTCGACGATTATCTGACCATGATTTTCGTACAGCATTGCTAAAAAGTATTCAGAAGGGGGTTGTCCCATGTTCTCGGTCTATCTCTCACTCTCTCTCGCTCAACATAACACCGACTAATCGGTATGTGTCGGACAAACCTCCCTCGTGTTGAGGCTAATTTTAGGAGACTAACTTGAGTCAGATTTTGACAAATACTCCTGTTTGCATATGAAATCGATTTTGAAAGAAGACTGAAAAAGTTCAGCTGAATCACTCCTCTATGATGGCCCACATGTACCAAACTACACATGTAAGTTTGCTGAAAACTCTTCAACAAGCCACGACATGTTTCACGCTTCTTGGGGTTCACCATATAGACGCATACCCCCTGAGTTTCCGTTACTCGAAACTGCATAAAATTAACGAAATACACTCATCTATTTACGAATTTGGTTTTCACGGCGGACATTTGAAACACAGCTGAATCTCTCACTGGACTTCAGGGGAACTGTTCCCTGTTTTGCAAAATCGCATGGTTACCTAACAGTTCAACAAAGATCATTGATTACCCCAAACCAGGCACGGCACCGAATGAATTTCACGAGTGTCCAACCAAATAGACCGAAAATAAATTGTTCTGCCTAAAAACGTCCAATCATTTTTTGGCTTTCAAACAAATAAATCTGGGTGAGTTGAACGGGATCTTCGCGCACCATTGTCAGGTAAGTGGTAGCAAAAAATTAGTTGTGTTGGACTGGCCCCCAAACCAGTCGTTCCTGTCTCCGAGGCCGAACGAAGGTGCACCATGCTCATATAGGCGAAGTTCCCAGGCTATCGTAATCACTCTCAACATCAGTGCGGAAAAAACCATGAATGATAAAAAAAACAAAGATCAGAAGGAAATCAGTGGCAAAATTGTTCCCAAAGACCACGGTGGCAGGATGGGAATGGACGTGTGGTACCCAGGGACAATGAACACAGAGGTGCCGGTCCCAGTATTTATTAGAGCAACGGAACTAAGACGTCTTCAGGTGTTCGACAATCGTTGTCTCAGAACCATAGCTCGTGTGGGTTGGTGTCGGCGAATCCGTAACGAGGCAGTTGGAAGGTACGTTTTCGGTTGTGCAACGGGTACTTCTATTGAAGAATGTGTCCAGCACCAGAAGCTGGGTTGGTTGGGACATGTGTTACGTATGCCGAACCATCGTTTGCCGAAGAGAGTGCCCAGTTCGGAGTGACGTAAACGGAGAGGTGGCCAACCCTTGACTTGACAGAGGGTTATGAAGTAAATCACGAAACTCTTGGTTGCTGTCGGAACTACTCGACTTCCAGGATGGGGACCGCGTGATCCTTACTGTGCCTGGTTGGAGACACTAAAAGATGTGGCTGCCAACCGATGTCAGCGGCGTTCTTGTTGTCAGTTTCTATCTGGATCGTCTAAGTGAGTGTCTGGAGGTATAGGCACCTGGGAATGATTGTGTTAAACTCGCACTAAGTCCCATCCACCTTTACTCTTTTCTTTACCATAAGGCTTTCAAATGAGTCATGGTTGTACGTCAGTGAAGCATCGGTGTTGAACACTGAAGTCATGCTGTCGATGATGATGATGATGATGCCGATGATTTTGATTATACAGCAGCCACTAAACAGCCGGAGTTACCTTGGTCAAGGTGGCTGTACCATGCAATTACCTGGTCTCATTGACCTTCATTTCTACTCTCCAGTATACCTGAGGTGTCAGAACACAATCGCCCTAGATACAAGATGAAAGAAAAAACTGAAAATTTTCACGTTTTTTGGAAATGTTATTTTTTCGACTTCGTTTCAATTATAAACAAGTGTCCACTATTAGGCTTCAGAATAAGGCTGTAGTGAACAGTCCAAAGACGTGAAACTCTCGAATACAATTAGTAAACAGAGCTACCTAGTCACTTTTCTCACAGTTTAACGCTTCAGTTCTTCTTGGATTGATGGAGAAAACTAGGCTAATGGTGAATAATCGGTCACTATCAGTCTTAGATGTCACACTACAAATATATACCGGAAAACAAGTCAAGTCGATACAGATATATTCGGAATCTCGAATATCGTAGCAACTGAAACATGAGGCGGCCTAGCGCAGCACATCCAGTTGCTTGGCAACATCACCAACGAGAGATTCAGCTGCGTTCCAGGTGAGTCTCTCGAAAAACCAAACTGGTTTACAAATGAATGTATTTTGCAAATTTCGTGCAATTTGGTTTCAAGAAAAAGTAAAGTTGACGGAAACTCGGGGACTGCACCTACCTAATGAGCTCCAAAAATGGCGAAACCGGTCGTGGGCTGTAGATGGATTTTCGGCAACTTTTTGAGTAGTGCATTACGAATGTCACTTTCTGTTTCCTTGGGAACAAGTTTGACCTAATTTGGGATATTGAAGGTGGATGGGAACAAAAAACACGCATTCCATTATGGCCTAAAGGTTCCTTCCTCAAGAACCGTGTGCGTAAGAATTGCAGACGGCATTCCGTGATTGTATGTCTGGGGTCTAATTTAACAAAAGTAAACAAAACAAACATCGGTCGGCGAAATCATCAGTCCTACCATTCTGAAAAAGAGCTCAAAGAACGTCCAAAATTTCGAATCCCATCCTGGCATCTCGAATGCTCCTCTCTAGGTTGGGACAACCCAGGAACCTCGTGCCCCCTTCTAGTGGCATGGGGGATAAGCACTGTTAGGGCGAAACCAACTCACTTAAGAGATGAGCCAGTCCTCAGATTTTGACATTTCGTGTCAAATGTGTGCAAGACGTCCCTAGACTTACACAACAATGAAAGGAGATTCGCTCTAGCTCACTACATCATTTCGAGTAATCGCACCGACAATGTCTCTTCAGCTGGGGCCGAAACGTTTGCCAAGCTCGGATAACTAATCGATGGTCATCTGATCAACAAGCTCAAAGCGCATTCGATCCACACCGTAAGTGACGACCTAGAAATCTTGAACGTTCATTCTCTTCTGTAACTGAACCATTTGTAAAAAATGTACTTACAAACTAGTACAGCATGGTGGAAACACTGTGTAAATTTCACCTACGTTGACTCAAATTGATATGTATTGATTGGCTCTGTACCCAGTGCAGCGGTACCGTGGTACATCGAAGTGAAACAAAACGGCAAACTCTGTCCGTACTCGAATCATTCGTTCCGCTACTTGGCAAAATGATGAACAAAACGAGTTGACACGTGTGGTTGTCAATCCACTTAGGATGATTAGAAAAAAACCGGGGGGTAGGGGTGGAAACCCCAACCGACTAAAGGTCACAGCATCCCTCTTACACAACTATCTTAGCACTAGCTCACCCACACAGACTGACAAAAGTTTCGAACGAATTTCAAGAGGAACCATCAAATGAACCGAACCAGAAGAACTAGACCCTAGACTGGACCCAAACACATGTAGGTTTCCCCACCGACCCAACACTTGTTCAACCACTCTAACACACTAAAATCCCTAGGCCGACACCCAACAGAGATTTGGCTTGACTTAGCTGATTGATGGTTCTCCTTCCGCCTTAAACCTCGACCAACCTCGACCAACCTAGTTACTTGGCCTGACGAAGCTTTTGTGTCAAAATCGAAACGTTGCCCAGCAATAAATTTACCGATTGTCACCAAACTTTTTCGAATACGAGGACGCACTTGTCGAGAAGTCGCGTCTTGCCCCACAGTCATACTTGTGAACGTTTTGATTTGCAGAATCTAATTTTCGATGTGGCCACGCGTGTTTTTTGGTAGGTAAAGAGCGATTATGGTTTACAGAATCACTGCCCGCAAATAATCGTTTACAGTGTCTGGCTGAATTATCGTGAAGAATCGTCGCACGTTCAAGGAGTGGACGGCCCCCAATTCGGTCTCGATTTAGACTCATCAAGTGGATGTCGCGGTGCCGGTTAGCTAAGAGTATTCTCTCTGCTTATCGTGTAATCGAGCTGTACCTAATCAAATTTGTACTCATGACGAATATTTGCCAGGGCATTCTCTTGATTTTGTCTGTGGGATGGTATATGCCGGGAAGTTTGTATTGGATACTTTAGGTTATTTGATTTGATTTTTGTTTTACTTTTTTCCAGTCACTTGGAGAATCAAGCCTCATAAATCCAGTGCTTGTTAGACTCTCTACACGGTTTTAAAATTTGGCTGTTATACTAGGCGGATATGGAGCAGTCAAACCTTTTGGTGTACTTCATTGACCAACAAAAGGAATGATAGAGTTGAAGATCTGGTCATTTCAAAATCATTATTTAGCCCGAGCTACATAATTTCTTTGTATTGGGGTTCCAAACTCTTATAACCCCTGGGGGAAACTTAATTCACTTGCTATGGACTTCACGACCAAAAAACCAATACGGATGAAGGCACGGTCTCTTGGTTTCATAGACCGAGAAAGACACAAGTCTACTCCGAAAAATGTGATGTTGGAACGCGGAGAAACGTGACACAAACAGACGTTCCTTCAGAGAAGCGACCCGCACCAGTAAATTCAGTCAGGTGATGTGTAGAACTTGACTCAGTTGACGCTACAAACCATTAAGTAATGACTCATCGGAACCGAGGATCGGACCAGCGAACCCAGTAAACAGCTCGCTGTGGGGGCAGATGAGCGAAGGGTACGGTTAGAAATCTAAGTGTCCATTGTAAAGGTCACGCGATCAATCACGAGACAGGTCATTCAGCCAGCTGAAGAAAGTAATCATTCCAGCTACCACTATCAAACCAAGGTCAGTTTGGTCGAGCGGTTCCTGCACAAACCTATACGTAGTACTCTCCACATTAATTTACGATCAAAAGTTTGCGACCAAAACGCCCAGGCAAAACTGGCCAATCAGCAGCCAGAATTTTGACTCGATCCACCAAACTCCTACTCAGTTGCAGATTACTTCTCATCGAATCAGTGGATGTCACGTCCATTTTGTAAACCAGCTTATTCATGTACGTAACTGCCAGAAGTGATTTTTCTTGAAAAAAGTTATTTCGCACTTGAAGCAAAACATAGATATTGACTGATATTTTCGTTATCAATGCAAAACTAGCAAAAACGAATTTCCTCAGCAATCTCTCTTGGAGCGGCGTAATTTATTTCCTGACACGGGGTTTCCATAAAACGTTTTCGGCAATAATGCAACTTCAGGTAGAAGGCATTGAAAGTTCCATTTTTTTTCTGTGAAGAGACTCATATTGTGACCGTTTGAAGATGGTCCCACAGGTAGGTGTTTTATCCACTGGAGTCGTCTTGTTACCTTGACGGCTTTTGACATCCATAGGATATGTCCGGGGAGAATTTATCCGGAGATCCATGCCCACTCGGAACCAAACTATTCCACGAATAGATTATGACTGAATCTGAATATTGTGATCGAAAAACGCTTAATTTCTGATGGCATAAACGGTGGAAGAATTCACATGCACTGGAAGTGTGAAATTTGTTTTTTTTACGATGCTTTTAGCCCGGTCTGTATCCGGAAGTCTGGCTCAAACTGAATTTATTCCGGAACACCAGGATTCGTATATCGGTAACCTGAAAACTATTTCGGGTTTACATAGATCTGTTTGTTACCGATCAACTGGTAGTTCCTCGACAGTTTATCGAACTTGAAAATTGGCTTGCGCGTGAGGAGACATCATAAGTGAGCGGATAGATTTACGAAAAACGTATTCCCAATTTACACAAGCATCGCTTGAAAGGCAATCAGTGATCCACATCCAGGTGTTTACCTTCCTGGTTCGTTGTGAACTTTTACGGATTTCGTGGGCCCACTAAAGGCCCTTACTTATAGATATCAGTAGTAATCAGTGTCATTATCGTTCCCAGAGTATGCGGAGAGTATAGTTTTATCTGAGACTGATATTCTTGTGTAAACGGGATGATCAACTCTCGTGTCCTCGTTTAGACCGGTTTATTTCCAACTGTTTGCGTTGAATAACAACCGATGTTTGCCGACGCAAAGAAGAGTTTTTTTAGGTGCATATCGCATCGTAGGACATGTTTCCTCATGTCCAATTAAAACTGCTCTCTGAAGCGGAAGACAACTTGACTAAATCCAAAAAAACACATTAGGAAAAAAAGGGAAAAGGAAATGGTTTTGTTCGAAGAATGTGTTCCCCCGAGCGATCTCACTTTGTTTTTCTTGCGCGAATATAATCCCGTCTGAACGAGAAAGTTTTCATCTAATCACGACGACTGCCTTTGGGTTGGTTAGACATGCGTATATAGCTTGTTTTCCTTATTTTGTGAGTTTTATATATCCGGAGGAGGGGGAGAACTCTTTTCAGATTACAAATAAAAGTAAATTACCCATGAATGTATTTTGTTTGTAATGATGAGCGATTTTGTGGTGCTGAGGACCGACATCTGCTTTGATGCTGCCAACAGAGTGA
>NW_008751956.1:368011-407963 GCF_000715545.1 Opisthorchis viverrini
ATCCATAGGATATGTCCGGGGAGAATTTATCCGGAGATCCATGCCCACTCGGAACCAAACTATTCCACGAATAGATTATGACTGAATCTGAATATTGTGATCGAAAAACGCTTAATTTCTGATGGCATAAACGGTGGAAGAATTCACATGCACTGGAAGTGTGAAATTTGTTTTTTTTACGATGCTTTTAGCCCGGTCTGTATCCGGAAGTCTGGCTCAAACTGAATTTATTCCGGAACACCAGGATTCGTATATCGGTAACCTGAAAACTATTTCGGGTTTACATAGATCTGTTTGTTACCGATCAACTGGTAGTTCCTCGACAGTTTATCGAACTTGAAAATTGGCTTGCGCGTGAGGAGACATCATAAGTGAGCGGATAGATTTACGAAAAACGTATTCCCAATTTACACAAGCATCGCTTGAAAGGCAATCAGTGATCCACATCCAGGTGTTTACCTTCCTGGTTCGTTGTGAACTTTTACGGATTTCGTGGGCCCACTAAAGGCCCTTACTTATAGATATCAGTAGTAATCAGTGTCATTATCGTTCCCAGAGTATGCGGAGAGTATAGTTTTATCTGAGACTGATATTCTTGTGTAAACGGGATGATCAACTCTCGTGTCCTCGTTTAGACCGGTTTATTTCCAACTGTTTGCGTTGAATAACAACCGATGTTTGCCGACGCAAAGAAGAGTTTTTTTAGGTGCATATCGCATCGTAGGACATGTTTCCTCATGTCCAATTAAAACTGCTCTCTGAAGCGGAAGACAACTTGACTAAATCCAAAAAAACACATTAGGAAAAAAAGGGAAAAGGAAATGGTTTTGTTCGAAGAATGTGTTCCCCCGAGCGATCTCACTTTGTTTTTCTTGCGCGAATCCCGTCTCGTCTGAACGAGAAAGTTTTCATCTAATCACGACGACTGCCTTTGGGTTGGTTAGACATGCGTATATAGCTTGTTTTCCTTGTGAGTTTTGTTTTATATATCCGGAGGAGGGGGAGAACTCTTTTCAGATTACAAATAAAAGTAAATTACCCATGAATGTATTTTGTTTGTAATGATGAGCGATTTTGTGGTGCTGAGGACCGACATCTGCTTCGATGCTGCCAACAGAGTGAGGTGGCACCTAGAGTTATACAGTGAAAACGAAGGGCGTTCAAATTGCCAGTCTAGTGACAGGATAGTTCTCCGGATTCTACAACTTGATGAAAAAAGTCGGGTAGAGTTGTGGGGTCCGATTGTTATCGTACGCTGATCTGGTGAGTAGCACTCATGTGCCGCAAATAATCACGTGCTCATTCAGACTTTAGCGAAGCAACGTTTTGGCAGGACGTTTTCTCATTTTGCTGTTAACCTAGAATGAAGGGTGTTTGTAGTTGGTCAGGTGGCTGTCAACAACAATTGATTTGCAAACGTTTCGCCACTATTCGATGAGATATCCTCAGTACTCTAGCAACAAACATACGCACTGAGATCGATCTTGTCTAGCAGCCTGTGAAGAAATCCAGGTCAATAAGAACCTGTGCCGAACAGAAACCCAAAAAAGAAATCAATAGAACAACGAACTACTAAAAATAGGAGGTACACCACAAATTAATCAAACAACAGAGAAGCGGAACATGACACAATATAGATCACGAACGGGCCAACCGGAAGAGATAATAATGGATGNGAATGGGCCAACCGGAACAGACAAGAATGGATGGCTATTTCAACCGTAGGAAGCAAGAAACAAACCACAACGCAACACAGATTAGAATCAGACCAACCAGAGTCCAAGTAGGATGAGTGTCAACGGCCAATCAGGTTGCAGCGCAAAGGCTGCTCTCTGTAAACCCTATAAACGCAGGCACAAAGGGAGGGACCACCAAACCAATAGCGCACTAAGGATGCCTCCTCGTGACGAAACGTCAATTGCTAAGCATGGCGAACAGATCGAAAGCCACCTGATCAACTACCAACTAATGCAACCGAGCTACCAATATTCCAACACAGTACCAATGAAGAAAGTTGTTCAACAGCAATACGTTTTTAGTGCCTCACTACTATGCCACTTGAATTTATTATGGGGCTAGGTTTCTCAAGCCAAGACGGAGGTAGTCGGGAAAATTGGACCGGGTTCGAACTACGGACATTTCGCTTAGAAAGTTAGCGTCCTAACTACCGAGCTACCTCAATTTCAGGATGGAGTGGATCAACCAGCAAATTCTCTCGGCACTAAAATGCCGCTGAGTAGCTGGTAGAAATATCAACATTTTCCAAACTACAGTATGTATTTACTTCACTGCGGGTCCAATTTGAGACCTTCAAATGAACGGATGAGTCACTAATTTTATCTTGTTGCATATTAAATGTTTTCAGTAAGCTAGATAAAATCGTGAACAAAAGGTACTTTCTCGGCAAATTCTCAAAAATATGGAGGATTTTCCTGGTTTGAAGGCCAACATTTACTCTGAGCACTACATGCTTTTGGAGTCCGCTGTGGTAGTGCACACCCACCATCATCATCATCATCATCATCATCATCATCATCAATCATCATCATCATCATCATCATCATCATCATCATCATCAGGGACTGCAACATCAGTTTAAACCTCATTGCCGTATTTTTTCCATTTACATGACTCAGATTTCGCAGCTCAAGTGAACTCATTGTTATTGCGTTTTGCCCACTGGCTGGTAAGAGATTTACGGTCAGAAGGCTAGTAACCATTCAGTTGTAACCGATTTTTGATGCCTAGCTGCCACCTGACTGACGGGTTGCCCATAGACAAAATCAGTCAAGATGCAGCGTTTGGTTCCAAACCATGGACTACCGGTCTGTAAATGTTTTCCCCAACTAGTGATTTCTCTCAGCTTTCAAAAGCTAAATGAGATAACCCACTACTCATAAGGTTGCTGAATACCCTGAGCAGCAGTTCCCAATTATTCGTTAACTTTTTCTTGCGTTCAGCTCGTTATTCTTTATACATTAGAAGTACCATGAGAAGTACCAGAGTTGATGAAGAGTAGACGAACAGATTGTGAACTCATGAGAGACCTCTGCATCAACATTTCTACCAACTTAGAATAGTTTCAAAAGTGGTGGAAAACAACAGTTCGTGTCAGCGGCTTATCCATCTATCTCTTGATTGGCGCCAGGTGTACTGTATAACGAACACCCATCAACATCCACCAGGCTTCTATGAAATGCCTGAACGCTTGTCATATTTGGTCGTGATTCCGTGGCGCGCCTGAACACTCATCAGCTTTTGGTTAATTGATTGCGTGTTTGACTGGCCTGTAGGATCGCCGGCTTCCCTATTAAGATTTGGTGGGTTCCAAGGATTCTTCAACAGCTCACGACTTGTTTCGCCCTTTCAGTCACCTGACCAACCGCGTTGATTAGCCAAGGTCATCAGGCTGGCCCTAAGACTCACTTTCATAAGACCGATCAACTTTGGATAAGGTTCAAGGTAACTATTGTTTGTAAACTTGTGGTTGCAGCTTTGTGGAGCATCAATCGATTGGCTTCCAATAGATCGCAGTAAACAGGTCATGAATGATGCGTCCCTGAAAATTAAGACGTCACTGTATGGAATTCGATCGGCTAGGGAACCATAGCTATCTTGGTGGGCGATAGTCTCCGAACAGCTGCATAAGCAGCGTCACAACCACTCTGGTGTTTTGTCGATCATCTTTTCTCAGTTCAGAAGCAGTTGTGCATAAAGGCTAAACTAGACAGTCTTTATATCGTCATATTGTCACAAAGCCATACTGCTGATGGTCACTGCGTTCCTGAAAATGCGGATCACTAACACGCGCTTCGACCTCTTGATTTGATTCCGAATATTTGACGGAATCCACAAACTTTGGCGTGTGGTTTTCCCACCTGATCGACTAGTCCGTTGACTGAAAACAAGTTTTACCTCTTTGCTGCTCCCACTGACAGACGAACAGTCGATCCATAACAGGCGCCAATTTTGATAGCTACCAATTAAGACGTGCCTCAATTTTTTCATCGTGCCAATACCGACGCGGAGATAAACGCGTTCCTAAATCCGGCTTCGCAATTTCGCCCCGTATGTGTGCACAAATCAGAGTCTGTTAGAGGCAGCTCAGAACGGGAATTGAAACTTTGGAGATTACTAGGGAAATTCGTCTAACTTCGCATTCCCAACAGACGTCAAACTAGGCGTCGGATCAAAATTAGACCGGTGCACGCTACTTTTCTTGACAGTGCACCGATGCAGATCTGTAGTTGCCGACGTTTTGAACCTAGTAAATTGTATTTCCTGGGTTCACTTTACTCATTTGAAAATAACTTGTTCGAATGCGACCGTGGCACAGTCCATACAGACAAAACGAAAATGGTTATAGCAGCAAAACTTGGTAGTTTGGAGAAAAAACAGCCTAAAATTCAAATGACCAGTAAGCGGTTAGTTGTCCATAAAAAATCGTTCAGCTGTAACAACCTTTCGGCGCCTAGCTGCCATGCTACCCGAAGGAAGCACGAGGGCTGCCAGCTGGCCGCAGTGATCCCGCGGGCCAAGTTCGCGAGAAATCGTTCAGCTATAGCACTCTTTCGGTGCTTAACTGTCATGCCACCAGAAGGAAGCACGAGGGCTGGGATACTGCCAGGATGCCCAAGCTTAGACAGGGCAAGTCCAGAGTCGGAGGTCAGGTTCGAACCCTGGACCTTCCGGTTATCTCGCGAATCAAGTTGCCCATAACTTCAGGTCCAACGATGTCAGTAAGGCCAAAAGGGAGAAGTCAGACAAAGAGGAGCGAGACCCCGCACTAGGACTAATCGTTCTACGCGGCAGCCCGTACTGTCTTCTGCGACGGGAGTGTGAAGAAAGCAAGGCGCTTTCTCCAGGCAATCAGCATGTCCATATTTAAGGAGCAGCGACGCTGCCTTCCCCCGAGGAAGGACGGGTTAAAAGAGGTTTACCCTAAACACCGAAAAAATCCGACCGCGTGATTCAGAAGGCAGCTGCTGTACGCAGTCGCCTTAGCAGTCCTTACTCTCTACACCCTTAGACCAGAGCAGCAACCTGCAGCTAAGCGGGTTGGACTCGTTTAGCTGTAACACCCTTCGGGTGGCTAGCTGCCATGATACCCGAAAGAAGCACGAGGGTTGAGATACTGCCTGGTTGCCCAAGCCTAGACAGGGGAAGTCGAGAGACAGAAGTCGGGTTCGAACCACGGACCTTCCGGTCAGTAACTTCGCGCTCTAACCACTTGAGCCATGTTTCTCCGGTTAGTTGTGAAAGAAACGCAAAAGTTACGTTGTAGCTATTGGTTGTGTTGAGTTAAACTGAGTTCATGCTCGGGACAGTGAATGAAACGACATGACGACCATCGGATCTACCTTGAATTACTTTGCTCCGCTTTATTTCCCATTTCGTCTTTAATTTTATTCGATTCCTTTTGATTCACACTTGTGTTCAAGGCCGAATGATTGTGCATTTCATTGAAAGGTCGCAAGTTCGAGACCATCAACTGGAGTTGTATAAAATGATCACTGTTGGGGGTTCTTACTAAAAATGAAAACCATGTACAATGCTCCTCAGCGTAGATTGGCCTCCACAAAGGGAAAAAATCTCCACTGAATATAGCTCCCATACAGCTGAAGTTCTCAGTGTCACTAACTTGGTACACAGCAAGTCCATAAGATCATCTACTGTTCTCTTAGTGGTGCGGAACAGGACCAGAGTAGAGCATAAGGTTGATGGAAACTCGGGGACTGCGCCTACCTGATGAGCCTCAAGAAGGGCGAAACCGGTCATGGGCTGTCGAAGAGTTCTCAGCAACCTTGTGAGTAGTTTTCTTTTATGAAATGTATCAGAACCAGTTCAAACAAAATGCAAAAACACTGGCGAAATTCGCATTGGGTCTCGTTTGTCTCCTTGTCAGCAAAATGTTGGATTTCCTTGGAATATCCAAGCGTACGTTCCCGTTTTTTCCTTTCAGTCTACGGTACATGTACAATTACCGTCCAGTTATTCTTATTTTGTGGGGGTAATATAACCATTTGCAAACGGATTTGTTTTTCTCGAGAGACTCACCTGGAACCCAGCTGAATCTCTCGTTTGTGATGTTTTCAGGCAACTGAATGTGCTGCACCAGGCCGCCTCGTGTTTCAGTTACTACGACATTCGAGATATCGCGATACATGCATAGACGTAATGCACTACTAATAAGGTTGCTGATAATTCTGCAACAGATCACGACAGGTTTTGTCCATCTTGGGGCTCATCAGCTAGGTGCAGTCGCCGGGTTCCCGTGAACTTTATGTTCTACTTGAATCCAAATTGCACGAACTTAGCAAAGCAGGCTCACTTGCGAAGAAAACTTTGAGTAAGGATATATGGTCCTACTATTTGGACAGTTCAGTCGATAGAGAATCTATCTTGCAATGTGCTTTACCTGAGCTTCGTTGACAGCCAGGAACGATAACTGTTCATCTTGGTGTAAGAATCAAAATTGACATCGCCATCGCGATCGACCACGTGCAGCTAATTTGCCAAAGAAAAGAGATTTTGAGCGATCGAGTGTCTTTTGTTGTGACTTGGACTATAGTGAATTCCATCTTTTGCTCTTCTGCACTGATGATAGTGAACCGAGTGATCTGGACCTCCTCACCTTCTTTGATTTCAAAGTCTGATGAATTTGGAACACATCCGACCACCGTTGGGAACAAGACTGCATATCCGAAGTGATTGCTGCCTAGCTATTTAGTATTCGAATCACCACACTTATGCTACTGGTTTCCCTGATACCGTGGTCTGACAAGTTGTTCTTGGCATCCTAGTGGGCTGAAAAAACAATGTCTCGCCGTCTCACCGGTAACAAGGATTTGCGTTGTGTTATCCACTTAAATCAAATAAACCAGTACACTAGTGTCACGGTGATACTGCTGATTGGGGGCATTTGAGTAGTATGTTCTCTCATAAATCCGCTTTGGGTCTCTTGAAAAGTGAGGTCTATCACGGGCTTTGTGGAGTCGCTCTGTAGCATTTGCTTGGAATTGAGTAACAGTCATTGAATATCCAGGAAAGTTGAGGAAGACGCGTTCAAGGAGAAGATGGATGTTCAGTTTTGTAAACAAGATGCATATGGGAGTTTTGCTCCCCTGTCCAATAGTCTATAACTGTTCAGTTGGCATTTTCTACAAAATAGCTCTGCAACGAAGGCCTTCTTTCTAGTACTAGTTGTGGTGAGGACCTGACCAATCAGACAGTCCCTGATTCTGTCGAAACTAATTCGCTCATGTCATAAATCCAAGGGAAACGCACATGTTGTGTCCAATTCTGGAACAGACTTCGTTAGAATTACCGAATGGGTCCTTCTAGTGATCTGACGCGCCCGGTAAAGAACGAGGGGGACTTTGGGGGTCTGTTACGTTGTTACGCAGATGGTCTGGCGGAAAACAGGCGAGGGATGACATCACATTAATCTACCAGTGTCGATTGTGAAAACTGGTCGCCGGGTCACACCCGAACAAAAAAGACGTAAGCACCGCGTTTCAAAATGAGTGGCGCAGAAGTTTCATTCCTTTTTCAGTAGGAATTAGACAAAGAACGACTAATCCTTGAATCTGAATACATCGGTTTGAGACTTTCGTCAATAAGGTACTAAAAATAGGTCGAAAGGCTCCTAGTACGGTTAGAAGAGCTAAACTTCTGACATCTGAATTTACGTACCCAGGGGGGGGGTCTTACAAAGGTCGCCGTTTGAAGCCAAAACATAAGGCCATCCATCCACCCTGTTTGTAGATATTTGCATAGAGATGATGGTGCGAAATGCATACGCGGCGCTTGCCTTTCCTTGTTTGGTGATACCAGCAACTTCGCTTGTAACAGTCGTCAAGCGCATCGACCAGCATAAATTTGTGGCAAGACATCAGTGCTTCAACACTTCACCACCACAGGTCATTTGTCAAATTACTACCCAAACAGTCTAGGTGGAAACTGATATCAGTTGCCAACCATATCCTACAGAGCCTCTAGCCGAACGGTGGTCTTCTCAGGAACTGCGGATTGCAGCCCAAGTACTCCAGCTCTACGTAATCGTTTTATTCTGTAGACGTCCTCGAAAGCAATCCATGATCTTTCGCGCTTGGCTTCCACTACAGATCACGTCATCGCTTTGATCCAACCAGACAGGTATACGTAAAACCCGTCCATCATACAGAAGCCATGTTTCCTGATCGATCATTTCCCCAGGTCATCATCGACAGCATGATATCAGTGCTCAACACTGATGCTTCACTGCCGTAAAACTATGATTTATTTGGAAGATTTACTGTAAAGAAAAGAGTAAAGGTGGACGGGGAAGGGACGTAGTGCTGGCTTATCACAGTCATTCCGACGTGCCTACACCTCCACATACTCACTCAGGCGATCTGGATAGAAACTGACAACAAGAACGCCAGATGGAAAAATCGGCGCGCGCGCATGAGTGCGGTTAGCAGTAAACCAAGTGAACGCCAGCTTACGTAAATGCCAGATGTGAACATTTCATGAGATATTCGTCTGACTGTCTAACGTATAGCCAGCGGCGACTATGAGAGTCTTATGTCAACCGATCGACGGTGGTTTGTGCAGCTCACTGGACCGGTAAATTCAATTAGCCGATAAGAGTTATTTTTGACTTACTGCGGAAACATGTATATCAGCGGTGTAGATGAATTTGTTACCTTTGCCTGGAATCATTCAATGTAATGAGGATTTTTCAGGTGAAGTCGATGAGTACCGTTACCGTTCGAAAGCTTTCAACAGTCTAGACATACATTTTACAGAAATGTATATGCTGTTTTGTTATTGATGTAGAATAGTTGCGTGATTGTTTCCCTTAATTGATTGATTGATTGGATTTAGCACGCATAAAAAAAGTCTCCACAAAGCATTAAGGAATAAACCACAACGTTGCTAATGCATTGGGTTTGGACTTTTTCACCCATATTATGTTTTTGTTCGACTAGACTTTCGTGCAGACAAGAGGTATTCCATCCACTTTAGCGGAAAAATGTGGAACCAAACTCATACCACTTGTCTTTTCAGCAACCATCTTTCTAAGTTTACCTAATCTTACCGACGAGGCGTTGATGAGTACGGAAACTACGCAGCCTATTCCAGTTCTGGACTCCCTTCGTTTGTTCTTCAAGACGTTTGTCAAATTTCCAGCACGCATATAAAGGCGAGGTGGATCAGTTCCGTTGTTCGGACCCGATCATCGCCTCTCGAATTCCCCTGTCATGGCTTCGGCAACCTGGCGGTGTCCTAAACCTCGTGCTTTCTTGCGGTGGCGTGGCAGTTAGGCACCCGTAACGGTGCTACAGTTGATCGATTTTCTAAGGAGCCCATGAGGTTAAACGTTTCCCGTTTCTTTCACATGTCATATGAGCCCTACTGCGGTCTGACATACAGTGACAGTACATTTCTCTTCACAATTTTACTTAGCCGCTCAACTCCTATGCGACTTTCTGGACCGATCGGGCCGAAACTGGTGAAACTTCTTCCCATACTTATATTGACTTTAGGGGTCAGATTAATAGATCGACCATCGGATGAATTTGTCAAGCTGTGGACACCCTATTAGGAGGTTTTCAGGGTTCACTACATCGGCACGTGTAATCGGCTTTGAATCGTATCTCAACTCTTTTAAATCAAGTGAAAATCAAAGTCTAACAGACTTTCGTAAGCTCTTGTTGACGCGAATGAAGAAGCAGAGGCGACTATCGTATTTCGGTTCACGCGAGGGCAGAGGCAACCCTTAAAGTTGATAACGGATGACATATGTTGATGATATAGCAACAAACGTGCATCATTCTCAGACATAAATGATTTATCCCGGGATATTGGAGAAGGGATTCACAGTTTCGCAGCGGTCAGGGTCCGATATTGAGTCGTTTCGTTGCATTTTAAACTCCCCAGAGATCTGCAATAATGCAGCTGCCAGGCCACCGGTCCGTGAATGTTGGTTGAGAACAATGGTTCTCACAAGTTATACCAAACGTTATTCTAATATCTGCTTTGACGGGACATGGGACTTCTGATCCAAGGGCCTATTCCTATCCTGAATGACATCAGAAAGATGGCTACGTACTATAGATCCGTATACAAAACACGAGCAGGATGAACTGACCAATCACAGATAAGGAATACCCACGCGATTGCCGTCTGTGCTTTGTCCAACGTGAATACAAACTGTTCATCGACGTGGAGGTGCAATTGTTGCTTTGTTAATATAAATCAGCAACGGGTGTCGGCAACCACCAATCACAGATAAGGAATACCCACGCGACTGCCGTCTGTGCTTCGTCCAGCCTGAATACAAACTATTCATCGACATGGAGGTGCAATGGTTGCTTTGTGAATATAGATCAGCAAAGGGTGTCGGCAACAAAAATCTCCGTTTCTCAGCCTTGAGATATTTGATTTTTCAATTTGGTTTTCATGAGGGGCTCAACTGAATCTCTCGTTTGTGATATTCTACAACTGAATGTGCTGCACACAGGCCGACAAGGTTGCTGAAAACTCTTCGACAGCCCACGGCCGGTTTCGCCTTTCTTGGGGCTCATCAGGTAGGCGCAGTCCCCGAGTTTCCGTCAACCTTATGATCTACTTGAACTCATATACACTCATTTACAGAGAGACTCGTTTGCATTCAATAGATGACTTTCAAGTAACATCAAAAATGATCTTGTTGTTCAAGCATTCCGTCCCTAAAAAGAACTTTTCGAAGTTGTGAGCGGCACAGTGCATACTGAAGTCGATTGGCTACTTTGTGATGGAAAGTATGTTAAGTGATTAGCAAAAAACCTGTGACTGGTGAACCACAAACGATTATAGAAACTAAAATAAACGAATGATTGATCACCAAGTTTGTGAGAGATCAATACGGACGCAGCTTGAATTGTGGTTCAATCAAGCTATGCTCCTCATACACCGCAAAATTCTCATCCATATTTGGGTTCATTCTAGAGATCAGTTCATTGCAGATTATTCCAAACCGTCGTTTGTTCTCACGCATTATCGAATGACTTCCAGGTGATGCATTTAAAAAGCAGTCAAAAAACGCGGCTACATCTGAATCATACCGCACTGAAATGTAGTAATTGTAAGACTTGTACGGTTTGAATAATCGGCTATTCTCTCGAGATAATTATTGTTGGTCCGCATGCAAAGCGGGAAGCAGTAAACTCGAATTGTGTCATGCCGTCCCTTGTAGACAATCGATATTTCGTTGGGACGTGTGACCTGATTAAAAGACCTTACGCAGACAGAAATATCAGAAGATATTTGCGGCTCATCAAATGTTGGACACGTGGATGGATGCCGTGCTGGGACGTCAAGCCGCGGCGTCTCTGTCCCCCCGGTCGATGGAGTCCCGAGTCCCCGAGCTTCTGCCTCACGCTGTATTATGGTCAACCCCACCGGAACAGATGTCTCTATTCGTCCATACCATTTGTTAGGTGCGTTCATAGGTTCCTCAGAGTATATGGTTTCAGTGTATGAACTCGGTTTCCAACACTTGGGCTCCACATGCAGGCTACTGTTGTGGGAATAGGTTGCGGCCATGGTGGACCGCATGCCACATGTCACAGCGGCGACTATTCACACTGGCATTTTACTACTGATAAGCTATCAACTCACCTACACGGTTGAGAATCCATAGCAATCATCGTCTTTGATATGATCGACAAACACTGATAACTGACATCTACAATCATTATACAAGTCGACAGAACTGGTTTGATCAAATCCCCCATCTATTATTGCATAGCTCTAAACGAGTTGGTAAATCAACTGGTTGATTTGCTGTGAATCATCGACAGGCTTTTTTCTGAGACCAAGAAATACAAACATGGATAATGGGTGTCGCTGATTACCAAGGAAATTTTGGTAATATATTGTTGTGTCTCGCTGAATTGTAGTGTAATTCTGTATCGATCCCTTGGCTTCCTGCTCCGCCCACTATGGTACATCAAAAGGCACGGTAGCTCTGCACAGCCCTTTATGGAGACAAAGGGAAATTATTACAGCTGTATTTATAGGGTAGTCACAGAGTGTTCCACAAGATCGTGCCAGAATCTCCGAGAGGGGGAGAGATGCGTCAAGTCAAAGATGCTCGACTCCGATTGGCTGGCATTCTGACCAATCAGGGCATGCGTTCGTTCGGCCCGTGTTCTGCACGTGACACATCCGTCCAAATGATGTGATGTTCGATTATTAGGGACGGCTGGCTTTCGAACACTTATCGTTTAATGCAACCAACTCCATTTTGACGTATTCGTGGTCATTATAAAAAGCGAAGTGATACGATATACGTGTTTACCAAGTTTTCATTGCCCTTGTGGTATTGCTGGGTCACGTGACATTTCACAAAGTTGGCAAAAACGTTGCCGTCATTTTCAGTGATTCCTCTCGATTCAAGCAGCCATTTCAGGCCGTTTTTTAAATCTAGTAGCAGACAACATAAGCTATATTAATTTGTTCGGCAAACACTATTTTACCTAGACCACGCTGCTCTGGTTACGTTCAGCAACGAAAATGTTTTACGTCTTTAATGTTCTGAAGAATTTCAGCTGTATCTCTGTCTAACGAAGCTGAGAAGCGAAGACTCGAGTAGCCAGTCACGTAGCCTGACCACCTGATGTGGTTACCCTGAATGTAGAATCGGTGGCATCGGTGCCCTGTCTACGTGAAAGCTAATCACATTGGTGATCAGCCAATCTTTGTAAAACCACTGAAAAGACGATTACGGGTTCCGAATTCTCAGAGTTTCATGAGAATCGCAATGCTAAATAACAATGAATAAGGTACTTCTAGGAATTTCAGTATAGACTAGCTTCACTGACATGAAATATCTTCTGGAGACTGGAAGATTTGTTTGGTTCGCTTGGCCTCAAAGTGAAATTGCACCAAACTAAACGTAATGTATGGACCTTAAGAGTGACAAGGTTTCTAATGATCTAGCGAGGGTGGTACCATGTCACGTCTGTGTGAAAGTGTCTGCGGTGAAGTGTTCAACTTCTGGCAAGATGGTCGCACATTCCAAATTCTCTGAGTTTCGTGAGATGCTCATTGTTTAATATGAATGAATACGAACGAAACAGGTGTACCGACCTTCTAGGAGTTTCAGAATACATCGGCTTCACTGACTGCATGAAATCTCTTGAAAACTGGAAGATTTGGGTAGTTCGTGTGGCCCCAAGATCATTTGTGCAATCATGGTTCGACGAACTTTCGCGGCAAACAAATTTGGATTGTAACCATTGGAATCCCAAGATCAAATTTTAGTTTAACTCATTGACTTTCTCACAGGACATCTCGATAGAACAATCTTGATGAGCCGACAGGAAAGCCAGAGTATCTATATACATCTGACGTAACTCACCATGCTGTATGTGAGCTGAAAACACGGAACACTACTTGCTAGAGATGACGTGCTTACCCTCAACACATTTCAAATGCCAGGTTGAGTCATTCAGACGATTTTATCGATCCATCTTTTGAAACCACATAGGATGTGGTGCATTACAAAACCTTTTGTTCCCCTTCATATCGTGGGCGAATAGTTGTGCTAACATTATGAGTTCACAAGACAATACAGTTTTAATTATGTTAGCATCCGTTCAATTCAGATGAAACTACACCAACCCACACAAGATGTATGAACCTGAAGGGCGACAAGGCTCTATTTAAGCTACTTAAAAGTCAGTACCTCGTATGGATGACCCAAAAGTAGGGATCGGAATAGAGCCTACCCTAATGTCATGAGTAGCATAGCGGAGTTTTCCTCAGAAAACCAGATACCAGCCCTGAATAGAGTAGGAGCCGCTTGCTAGGAAAGCAAACGTAATGTCTCACCCTTGAGAGGAGATATAACACGGAAACAACTCACTCAGGTTGAAAATTTGTCATGAATCAGTTCTGATGTTTCAAAAAAGCAAATCTCCGGAAAGTAGGTTTAGGGTAGATAAAATATATTACCTCATTTACCAACTGAGTTCTTATACTTGTTGACAAGACAGGTTACAACAATCTCTCAAGAAAAAGTGTGTTGCGTCCACAAAGTTTTCACCGTGAACATTACACAATTTCTATGACATGGCGTGTTTGCTTCAAGTCTGTCCAGTCCACTTTGTTTCTTCTTAGGTAAACAACTGTTCTAAAGGTTTCCTTCTACTAGCTAACATAACCACGGTTAGGAGGTAGATATGACACCAATTGGCTCATTTTAGTTTATTATGCCTGCACCTCCACTTTATCGACCCGCTATCACGAGTTAGAGAGATAGAATGTGGAGTAAAAACATAGGTTTTTAATACTATAATCACTATTCAAGACTCTTGGGTAAGTAGATAGATAGTGCGCTCTACGAGTGCGCACAATTTACACATCCAATTGATTGTGCATGACAGACATGGGTATCAGAGAGGACGACAGTGGATCTGATGAAATGGAAACCAGCGTTTGAGCAGGAGGCGGTTTGAAAAGTCCCATTATGGGGGTTGCTTGACGCATCAGTCTATCAATCGTATCTGGTCTTGCGATGGCATTGATACAATTGTTCCTGGAGCACGTAGGTACACGTAGGTAAACTGGACTTGGTCCGAGCGCACGTTCGTCGTCAGACGGAATGGAATGTTCGACCAGACATCCTCGAACTGGTGTCCAAATTGGGGTTCCCGAGGGGAGGGCTTGATAGCCGGCCGCTTGGTGTGTGTCTGATAAGGCTCGCAAACTCTCCAGTCCGGTAGCTTGATACCCACCACGTTGGGGCTTGTAGTTTCGCCGGCCGAGGATGAATCCAAAAATGATAGCGACTGGAACACAACAAGCAATTAAGCCTATCGCGATCCGGAGAACTAACATATCCTTGTTGGCCCCAGTTTCTGGCCGAGGTTTGACGGTTGGTATCAGCATGCGTAGAGCTGTGTGGAATTCGCCCAGAGAAGCTGTAAGATGGTTGTGAAAAGATGTAAGATGTAGAACCAATTCTTGCTCCTTGGCTTTTCAAACAGGGTTGTCACTATTGATTCATGCGTATTTGAAATTACTCAGATCAGCTGGTCACGAAAATAGAATCATGATTCAGCCTGATTTAGCCCATTGGACGCCAGTTTAACCTGTTGTAGAGGAGCGCAGTGGATACAAAACTGGTTGCACTCATTTTTCCAAGATTAAGATATCGCATTTAAGATATCGCATTAGTTACGTTGCAGAATTTCTTGACAGTCGATTCCCAAAATGTTTCTCAGCCATTTATCGCCTGTTAAATCTTAGGTGGCGGCGTATGGTTTAGCCCACAACATTTCACATCCCTTATGTGGTTGGCTAACGGTGATTAGGGGTTTCTAGACGCTTATTGGTTCGCATTTCCCAAGGACACTCCAGAGGCTCTATGCCTAAAACCGTAGATGTCAGGCAACTGGATCAGGGATAAGATACTGCACGAAAAATACCGAAATCAGTCGATACATCAAAAATACCATCAACAAATGTGCCACAAAAATGACTCATGACCTTAACCGACGCATCAGATATATCCACTGTGTGAAGAACAACACGCTTTCTGCGGAGAAGAACTACCAATCAGAGCGAACGATTTCCGTGGAGCGATGAACCGTGCATATGAAATAGACCAATAGAATGTATAATCTCACGAGCGAAGCAAACAAACAGATTAAAGGATTTCAAAGCCACAAAGCATCACAACCATTGTATAGGCCAATCTGGAGAAAGAACGAAAACTGCTGAATACGATGGCGTCCGTTATACCAATCAAATTAAAGACAATCATTATACGTAGGAACGCACAGGTAAAGCGTGCATCCAACATGCTCAAATAGCTCAAAGTATGATCGAATAATAGCGTTAGTTTCTACTTGATTGATTGATTTGATGTGCTATTCAATAGTTGGACATTCCTTTCTGATAACAGTTGATCAGTCTATCCACCGACATTTCCGCAATCAGTGGTCCTGATTCAACATTGGTGAAGATTTACGTAATTTTCAAGTAGGCGATCTAATTGTACATTTGTTCTAAAACTGTATTTTTCTTTACTGATACATTTCCTCATTTCAACTCAAAGCAAAGTCAGCACACGGCGGTGGCTTACACAACTGAAAACTAGGTTATAGTGTCATCGATTGTGGCCTCGGGAATTCCATCGCGTTGTTTACCAAGAGCTAGTTTTGTTGGGTTGATATGCGTTTTGGTTACTTCTTTTAAATTCAAGAATACGGTGCTTCAAAGATCAGATGCACAAGTTCTATCAATTCCCGGTCACCGCTGCTTCCAGAAGCAGGTTTCCACAAAGGGAACAGTGAACCAAATGCAAGCGTGATGAGAGACCCATCAACACATAGAGCTTTCCCAGCGTAGCTCATGCTATTCAACTGTAACGGTGAATATTACTGATGGGGGGAAAGTAGTATGTATCCTCGTAACTCCGCTTCGCCTCTCTTGAAAACTGAAGTCTGTTGCAGAGTTCGTAGAGTCGCATTTGCTTGGAATTGAGCAACAGTCAATAAATATCCAGGAAAGTTCAGGAAGACGCGTTCGAGGAGAAAATTGATATTCAGTTTTTGTAAACAAGATGCATATGAGAGTTTTACTCCCCTGTCGAATAATCTGTAACTGTTCACTTGGCGCTTTCTAATAGATAACCCAGGAGTAAAGGCCTTCATTCTTTCACAAGTAACGAGAAGGTAATGTGGATTATTGACTGAAGATGATTCACTGTAAGCTCTTTTATCTCAAGTGAAGCCGAGGTGTCGGTGCATACTTGCAAGAAGCGGAACTGAGAGAATAGCGGGAATAAAACGCAATCCAGTGTCAGGTCTAGTTATCCGTTCATTATCGGTCAAGCCGGATCTTTGGAAAGTCCCATGGTCGGTCAAAATGTGTGTAACCGACGCATATGTTCGCCGTACTGTGACTAGTCTCAGTACGTCTGACCGAATACACGTGTTCTTGGTCAAAGACGCGGACTGTGCTGAATCATTCACCTTGTTGGGTAACAACCAGCTTTTCCACATTTTGCTCTGTCCTTCAACTATGCTGTTCAACAGATCCTGACCAGACTGTTGTTCTGTCCGATTATTGGGTGCGCCAGTTGTTTGTTAGCATTCTACTTGTTGTACACCTGTTTGCAACGATTTCACGGCGCGAATTCCAAAAAGATTTCGTCAATGGTCGTCAAATTTTTTTCAAAGGGCAGCTGGTTACACGTGGCTGCGCGACCAGTCTCTGATTTAGAACTTTGTCTCGATGTTTCGTCCCAAAATTGTTGAATAAAGGAACTAGGTTCGCCAAACGTTTTGAAGCAATAATTACAACAGGAAGTTATTGTCGGTCCAAAGGATTAGTGTGAGAAAACCAGTCAAAATATGTGTTGCCAATCGGGTTGATTCTTATGCATGAATGTACGTGATTTCCCTGACAAAATATGGATCATGGGTGGTAAAACGAGCTAAGTTAACACAAATGAACCAGCACCAGGCTAACTGAAAAACAGCCGTGTTCCTGTTATGGCGTAGCTATGCCGGTGAGTCCCCACCAAGGGGAAGCACTGGACTCGAGTTTCGCTCTTATTAGAGCTCATCAGCAGTGCATATCCAATGGCCGTGCCGGGATTTGAACCCCGGACATCTGACATGCGAGGCGAGCGTGTAACCACTACTCCAGCATCGCACGTTGAACGCAGCTGAATTCGCCTGTTTAGACGTGATGAGCTCTAATAAGAGCGAAACTCGAGTCCAGTGCTTCCTTTGGTGTGGACTCACTGGAATAGCTGCGCCATAACAGGAACACGGCCGTTCAAACGACAGTGGTGTGGCTATGAACAAAATACCTATCCCGCAAAACCCCAAAATTGTAACTGAAAAACGTTTACTGCTTTGGTTGTGGTAAAGGGGGGGGGCGAACTTAGATTATGTAATCCAACTGCTGTCAGAAAAAGCATTTAGCTGAAGGGGAAATCGTCAGTAACCAGACATTTGTTTGATACTGGCCACTCGATTGACCCAATCAGCTCCTTTCTAATCCTACAGTGCAATCCAAATCTCAGGGTTTTAGTGATGAGCAAAGCACACCTAAGCAAATCAAATCAAACCAGACCAGATTAATTGCACCAAAACAGTTGAATCAAACAAGTTGCTCACCCTGGTATTAACCAGATGACTTGTAAAAGACAGATCTTAGTGAATGATTTCCGTCAGTTCTAATTGAGTGGATAGATGAGTGGCAAAGCCACAGAATATTAGTTAGATAAATTTTATTGTATCTTAGTGAACGATTTCCGTCAGTTCTAATTGGGTGGATAGATGAGTGGCAAAGCCACAGAATATTACTTAGTTAGATAGGCCTCGCGTTTTGCAGCTTGAATAATAACAACGTAACGGTATATACTACTGACGTATTATGCGAGTAGCGACTGACAAAGTGTCGAAGTATGGGGATCACCTGTAATTCTTGTTTTTTTTCGATCATTATTCTAATAACGCCCAGAAAAGTTCAACAGGACGCTCTAAAACGTTAGATTTTCAAAACATTCTGTGAAAACGAGATTTTTACTCTCCGGTTCTAGTAGTGTGTAACCGCTTAGTTTGTGTTGTTTCGTAAACGACTCCAAACGATCGGGCGTTGTTTCTGTCACCATTATTTCCTGTTCTGCGAACAAGCAAAATCAATACCTCTCAGTTTCGTTACTGAGTGTCTCGGAAAATGCGAGCAAATCGCCTGGAGAAAGCTGATTTAAATAGAAACAAACGTGATGATCGTTTTTACGACTTTCACTTAAAGTCTGTTGCTATTCTCTAAGTTTATCTAGGAAAATCTCATTGTTCGGACTGAGACATCCTGCTAAGCACGGTGTGGAAAATTACCGAATGAATCAAAGTTTTAAAAAGGAAAGGTCACTTACCTCAGCTGACAGAGCAAAAACAACTATGGTTAGTTTTGATGTTACACACTACTACAAAGGCTGATGAGTAATGCTCAGCAGTTTCCCTCTCGAGACTTAACCAGTGGTCACCGGACACGAACTCCTTTCCACCTGATGTTCTTATTGATACCGAATCGGACTGGGTTCGTCAAATACTCTTAGGAGCAGACTAATTCAATTTTATTATAAGACTCAGTGTGCTACATAAGACGAACTCAATTTTCTGTCGCACACGATATTTGAGATGACGCAAACCATTGTGCAAACAGAATACCGTGTGAGCCCCAAGAAGGGCCGTATCAATTCCGGACTGTCGAGGGTTTTCGGGTTGTACAACCGATACTTCGCTCCTTCAATACAATTTACTGTGGTGTCCGGGATATTTTACCCCAACTGAGAATGAGTTGGCTTTGTGAGGTATTCCCATTTGATGCACGACAGTGTTAACGGGAGATTCAGTTGAGTCTCTCGTTAAACCGAATTGGTGTGAAAGTGAGAGTATTTGGAAAACATTACGTTTGGTGTACACATGAAACTCTGTAATTGGCTGTATGTTCGGAAAACAAACGTTTACGCATACTATATGCACTCTGTTTTGTACAAACGATCCTGGTGCAGTGGTAGATACTACTGATGAGACATGCGAGTAATATGTTTCCTCGTAACTCTATTGAAAAGTGGGACTTATCACGGAATTTGTGCAACCGCTCTCTAGCATTCGTTTACATTTGAGTGATATTTAATGAGAATCCAGGAAAGTTCAGGGAGACGCGTTCGAGAAGAGGGCCGATACACAGTTTATATAAACAAGACGCATATGAGAGTTTTGCTTCCCTGTCCAATAGTCTGTAACTGTGCATTTGGTGTTTTCCAACAAATAACTCCGCAGCGAAGGCCTTCTTGCTTTCGCTGGTAGTTCGGAAATTCGAACTTGTGCAATGAGACTTTTTGTTCCCTCCAATGGTTCTGATGTTTAGTTTCTGACGTCGAGAGTACGTTACTGTCATTTTATGCGTTGTCAGTGCAGATATCACAGTAGAGTTGTTTTTCAGGACTTCATTAACCAAACGTCATATCTCCGCGCCAGTCTACTAGAAGGTAAAATACGACACTTCCCGTTGGTTTTGGGGGTGAGTGTGTGAAACGCAGCTACAAAACGTGAACACTCAGTTCAATGGAGTCCAGAATTCAGTATCTGGAAAGTACGTGATATAGAAACGTTACACGGGTTGAGCGCCATTTTAATTTTTTGGGACTGAGGCTGACCTAAAGGATAATCCATCGAAATAAACTGATATGGACTCAACTCGTCCAAATTCCACTTGGTTCTCACGCAGAAAGTGTGAGTTTTATCAAAGTGTTTTCAGCGACTTTGTGAGTAGTGTGTTCCGTAAAGAATATTTGTTGCAATATCTCGACTACTGTGCAAGCTACAGTAAAAAGTGGTCTTTATGCGGTGCATTTTTTTGAAGGAAGTGAGCAATTCACCTGGGGTTCAGTTGAGTTCCCAGTTAAAACCAACTCAGTTTGCGAGCGACTGTATTTAGCGAGTCAGCTGTTGGTCTGGGTGACTCAGCAGTCGGTAACCCCAAGAATTTCAACCAATGCGTAGAACTCTGTGTGTTGTTGCCAGAAAGCTGAAATGTTAGGGCATTAGTGCTTCAGCGATATAAAAAGTGCTTTCTCGTGACGAGAAGAAATCACGAAAATGAAGAATCGGACTTAATGGACTTCAAGCCATTAGGCGGGGAACCCCTCAAGCTGTCTAGGGTCAGGATGCACTGTGATTCTACTGTTGAAAGAGAACTCAAAGACTTGCAATATTTTCTAACTAGTGAACAGGTAACTTGATAGTGGGATAAGGCTTGTATAGCAATGGAATGGGCCAGTAAGTTGGCTGTGCAAAAATACTGGTGTAACGGTGATACTACTGAAGGAGAGGCACGCGAGTAGTATGTGGAATTTTGCTTTGCATCTTTTGAAAAGAGGAATCTGTTGCGGAATCTGCAGAGTCGCTTTGTAACATTTGCTTGGATTCGAGCGATGAATAATTGGAGTCAATGAATATTCAGAAAAGTTCAAGAAGACGCGTTCAGGAGAAGATGGATGTCCAGTTTTTACGAATAAGATGCAAATGAGAGTTTTGCTTCCCTATCCAATGGTCTGTAACCTTTCAGATGGCATTTTCTAATAAATAACTCCGCAGCAAAGGCCTTCTTCCTTTCACTGGTAGAGGGCATTTCTTCACATAGCACTATGTTAAACGATAAATAATGTCAGCTAGACTTGCTATCTGCAGAGGAAGTAAGCAACTGATTTAAACGAAGGCCCTCTGAGCAAACTAACTGAGGCTATTGCTTTATTATACGACGTTGGAGTTTGGCGGGGGATACAAACCTAGTGATGCTCATCAAATATCTTCAAACATCGGGAAAGCGCTACGTTTCTTGCGATTTCTCGGATGAATGGTTTAGAATGGTTACATACCACAAACCATGAACCTGGGATTCGCCTCGCCTGCTTAGTTCTAACGCTCTTTGGGTTCCTAGCTGCCATTCCATTCGAAGGCAGCGCGAAGAGTGGCGTACTTCTAGACTACCCAAGGCCAGACAGAAACAGACTAGATACCGGGCTCGGGTTCGAACCACGGTCATCAAGTTCGCGGCTTTAGCACTCCGACCCTTGCGCCGGGCGATTGAAAAAAATTCAATCAGTATCAAATTTTAAACGGATACTGCACCAAAAGTCCCGATACCTCGTAGTGTGAGTTGTTTGCAGCCGGAATTTCGTTTCACCAGTCCATACTGGAAATCCAAGACGCTGTTTCATCCCTGTCGAGAATCATCAGTGTTTCGCGTGTCACAAGCCTCCTGGAAGCTATGCTCAAGTGACCACGTTGGTAAGAGTGACTGAAAATCATTGTGAGTAACAGGCCTAAGAAATGGCGTCGCTAATCTCTTGATCTTTAAGTCGGGATTTTTACTGATGGTGTGGGTTATGTTCGTGGATGGTCATCGGCAGTCCGGAGCTGATGTGTCCGAATGGCCGTTGAGAAGGACAAAGGTGTACCACGAAGTTGGTATTAGACGACTGTAGTGCGACCATCAAAAGGCCTACGTTGATCGTCACCAACACTCAGAACATGGTAAGATTCCAGGAATGGATTGGAAGCTAAATTTTACAACCTTTGTTGTACTTTCTGTGGAAGTAAACCAATCCAATCGTCATCTGAACCAACCGACCCCGTAAACCACATTCCTCGCAGAGTTTGCGTCACTTTTAAGTTCCGAAAATTCACATTTATAATAAGAACACAGATGGGTTGACGAACATGTTTTCGGCAAGGTCTTTCCAAGTCACACAATTGCAAAGGTTAAGAGAGCGGTATTTAACATATTTGAATGAGTATGGTGTAAATTGACAGGGAATCGTGTGAGATGACATTGGCTACCTATCAAAGAACCATTAGTTCAGGTCGCCAATAGGATGACTTGGGCTAGTCAGCTCGGGGGGTGTTGTAGTTGTGTGTTCAGCACACGATGCATGTGTGGGGGGAGGTGAGTTGGACCATGGTAAGTACAACACACGAACAAGGCGTTTTTGCCGACAAAGGATCGGGTCGCGATGTCGTATGGCAATAGCTTCAGCCACTGCAATTGTGCGCTGCTGTACTGATCTGGGTTGGTTAGCCGGCGCCTTGTAAACAACGCGGAAACTTTGGCTGGGTATCACGTTGTGTGCAGTGTCAGCTAAATGTTGTACTACGGAGCTGGTTATCGTCCTCCTGGTTCCAGAAGCTAGCCAGGGTGGATTGTGTTCCTTCATTCTTTGGCTGAGTTGCCTAGTCGTGCGTCCGATGTATTCCGCTGCACAGCAGCAAGAGAATGAGTAAACTAACATATTTTGGGCGTGGACAGGCACTCTATCCTTGAGGCTAAAGGGCTACAAGCGATTGCTGGTAAACCAGGTTCGGAGTGTTGCGGCCGGGAAAACTTTTGTCAGACTGGTGGAAAGTCTTCTGTTCAGTAGATCGGCCGGTATATCTCCCTTAAACGGGAGGCTAATGTAAACTGGTTGGCGACCTGAACTAATGGTTCTTTGATTGGTAGCCAATGTCATCTCACTCGATCCCCTGTCCATTTGCACCATACTCATTCAAATATGTTCAATACCGCTCTCTTAACGTTTGCAATTGTACGACTTGAAAAGACCTTGCGAAAACATGTTCGTCAACTTTTAAGTTCCTATGTCAGTATGTTGTGCGTTATCGAAGAGCCTAGGATACCCGAGTATTGAAATGGTGAGATTTCGAATTTTGCAGATAATATCATACGGCAAAGTGATTCTATCTGAACGTCACTCACAAAGTCTATAACCCTTATATCTCCTGACTCTAGGGTCATTCAATCTAATCTGATGATGAGATTCCCGACCCGAATTAAGGCCACTTAAAACTGGACATCCAAAACTTGAGCAATAGAATCGGAGAAATTTGTACTCCCCAGGATACCTTATCTTTCCACCAAGACAGTCTAAGTCATTCTAGTACGAATGAAGATTCTTCAAGGAACTCATCACCACATACTTCAGCAAGGCCTGGGAGGTGATGACCTGAAAATGAAGAGTGATAAAAACAACTATCAGGAAGGCCAGATTCCTAAAGATTGTTCCAGAATACCCGAAATACTCTAACTCCACTAAACGCCAATCAGACGGCCTTGGATCCATTTCTGCCGTTAAGAATATAGTGTCATACGGCCTTGGATCAAGGTCAAATATTGTCCTTGAAAACAGAGCGTGAGGGTTCAAGCAGAATATGAGGTTGACACAAAGTCGAGGACTGAGGCCATCTAATGAGCCCAAAGAAGGGCGAAACCGGTCGTGGGCTGTCAAAGAGTTTCCAGTAATCTTGTGAAAGAGCGTGAGGCCGTTGTACTTGTACGCATTTGCGTGTTGCAATAAAGCTACTGTATTCCCTATCAGGGAATCTTTTTTCGGCACTGGGCACTTGAGCGAGAAGACGTTTGGGAATTTTTCAGTGAGGGTTCGATCCGATCTATGTTGGAAAACTGAAAGGCACAGCACCGCTGTTTCATTCTGATTGGAAGTTGTTCAGGAAATCTAAAACAGGTGACCTCCCCCCCATCCTACTACGTTAACTACGATTAATTGGTCAAATCTAGTTGTCAATTCTAATAAATTATGTCTAGTAATTTAAGCCAGTGGAATAAACAGATACTTACCGTTACTTGCTTTTTGTGCCGCGAGATGTTGCACTTCACCGGAGCCAATATCAGCTGATCTAAACAAGAAAACAGAAGTTGAGATGTTGTAATCCTGGCTAATGTAGTTGGAAAGATCATTTTGATTCTTACCTTCAGAATACTAACATGCAGGCTTAAACCGAAATATTGGTGGCTTGGGTGGTTGCTCGACACGATCTGTCTGCCGTCCATCCGTTTGACAGTTCGCTTCCAATCGAGAAGATATAATCAGTGCGAGAGCCAAATACCCAGCCTGGTGGACAGATCAGCTGCCACTCGGTCATGCACCAGCAAACCTCATTCAGTTCTTCACATGAACTTTCAAACAATCATTATTTTGTCTCTTTAGGTGTGATATCATGCAGTGACATGAGCGCCTGCATCGTCGTCACTGTTGTCGTGATCCACAGATATCCAAAGTTTGTTGTTAGTCAGTAAGGCTGGCGAAACCTCTCTAGACGCCCTGAAAATAACAGCTGAACGTATTCCATGTTGAGAAAGCCTTACTCACTGCCCTGTTTCGCTCATTATTTTGTTGAAGAAAAAGTCACTGGAGAAACCAGATGCCAGACATTTGAACCGGTTGGGCGGCTAACTGATGGGTCATCCATAGAGCCGGTAAAGCTAGCAAAATATCTACAAATGGCAGATGAAATAACCCCCGGATTTTTTGATGCCCTGCCGTGGCAACGGATGCTCACTTGGATATACAGTCAGGTCAAAGTGGATTTTTGGTACATTGCGCATCGTGATTTGTCATTCTCAGCAAAGAGTTTGGCCTTGTCTGACAGTGGCATCCGGAAGGATCCACCTAGAGCGAATCTATTGTTTGGCATCACCGCCCTCATTTTGCATACTGCCTACTCAGCTGAGGTGAGATCTTCTCGGATACAACTGAGTAGTCTGATTTCATAATTAGTAGCTTCATCATTTGTGTGAGTTTTCACAACTCAACTTTCATCCTCGAATAGATGTGACCGCATGTGACCTTGGTTGAGGTCAGTAAATCTTAGGTTTGCAGACTAGAATTAGGTGAGTGTGTTCTAAGTAGACGAAAGTTTGTTCGCACTCAATAAAAGCACAACAGTAAGCCATTACTTTAGCTAAATACACTAATTTGCAAACAAATTTGGTTCATCCGTGATCCAGCTGTATGTCTATTTCCAAACAACTGAACGTGCTGCAGCAGGTTGCCTCCTGATCCAGTTGCTACGACATTCGGGCTATTACGGTACATGTATAGAGGTATAACACTACTCATAGGGTTGTTGAAAATTCTTCGACATACCACAACCGATTTTGCCCTTTTTGTGGCTCATCGGGTAGGCACAGTCCCTGAGTTTCCGTCAACCTTATGTTCCACTTGAAACCAAATTGCACTGTTTTCGAGAAATACACTCATTTGCAGATCAATTTGGTTTTTTCGAGAGACTCAACTGAAACTCTCGTTTCTGATAGTCTACAACTGAATGTGCTGCACACAAGCCGCCTCATGTTTCAGTTGGAACGATATTCGAGATATCAAAGTACATTTTCATAAAGAAAACTACTCACAAGTTTACAGAAATCTCTTCGACAGCCCATGACTAGTTTTGCCCTTCTTGGGGCTCGTCAGATAGGCGCAGTCCATATGACAACCTGAGCATATCTGAGTCAACTTTCAATGAAAAGGACTGTGCAGAAGACTACCAATCTTACTGAAATACACGCTCGTTCTTTTATAATACTCCTTGATATGCTATGCTTAGGGAGTGTTTCTATGTTCGGTTTGATGTCCTGTATAAAATGATGGCCTCTCTGGGGTGCGAGATGGCTCAGTGGGGCGAAATGATTCAATAATTAGAGCGCGAGTTTACTGATCGGAAGGTTTCCTGGTTTGAACCCGACCTGTGCCTATCTACCTCCCTTGTTCCTGCTCTGGCAGCCTGACAGTACCTCAGCCCTCGTGGTTTCTTCTGGTGGCATGACACTTGAGCGCCGAAAGAGTACTCAACGATATGAGGAAAAATAAATTAAAATATGTAATTTCAAAATCTTCTGTCTGATGATGGTGTTGCTACGTCTTTCTTGAAGACCAAACTGCCACATTCAATTGACAGAGCAGCGAGTATCTGAACTAATTGGAACGGTTTCCTTTCGGTGGTTATCAATTCGTGTGTATGCTTTGCTGATACCAATGTCTTGGCAACAAATTCATTCAATCCGAATTCCCCTTCTCCTGACAGAAATTCTACCCTGACTGGTCAGTTACTTTCACGTGACTGAAGGCACATACCGTGAGTTTTGCTTTACAACAAGAAAATCTGTTTCGATAATGCTGGATACCGTGCTAATTTAGACATGAGACAGCCTTTGTGTATCAAATTTGAATGTCATCCATGAAATGTTGGAAACTTGGAGACTATGCTGATCTATTTGGTCAAAAAACGGCGAAGCCGTTCGTGGAACGTAGATTACTTTTTGGGAAACTTAGTAATTGTATTTTTTGTATTCAACAACTGATCACTGAGTCTATAGTTGTCCTGGCCTTTTTCGATGGGGCACATCTGTCATAAGGTTGCTGAAAACTCTTCGACAGCGCATAACCGGTTTCGCCCTCTTTTCAGGGTTGTTAGTTAAACACAGTCACCGAGCTTCTGTCAACCGTATATTCTGCTGGAAATCTAACAAAATTTAATAAATGAACTTATTTTCACATTATTCCGGTCCTCATGGGAGACTTGACTGAAACCTAGCTGAATTTCTGGTGTAACGGTGATACTGCTGATGGGGAGGCATACGAGTAATCTGTGTTGTTCGTGGAATTTCACTTTGCGTCTCTTGAACAAAGGACCTGTCCAATGGTCTGCAACCGGTCAGGTGGTATTTTCTAAGAAATAACTCCACAGATGCGTCATCAAGGTACGGGTGTAACGGTGATACTACTGATGGGGAGGCACGCGAGTAGTGTGTTGTTCGTGGAATTTCACTTTGCGTCTCTTGAACAAAGGACCTGTCCAATGGTCTGCAACCGGTCAGGTGGTATTTTCTAAGAAATAACTCCACAGCAAAGGCTCTCTTCCTTTCACTGGTAGTGTATTACATGTGTGCAGTTTGTTGGGATATCTCGAACATAATACCAACTGAAACATTAGGCAACTTAATATAACCTTTCCAGTTGAGTAGGAACATGGTGAACGAGAGATTCAGCTGGGATTCAGGTGAGTCACCCTGTCAAACCAAATTGGTACGCAAATAAATGTATCCGTGCAGATTATCCCGATTGCTGTGTAAATGTCGGGCATGTTTCATCAGCATGTGAATGTCAGCTTAAACTACAAACGGTTCAGTCTGTTCGAATTGAATGCCAAATCGCGATGTAATCAGATTAGCTGTGACACTCCGAAACACTTTGGTGTGTCACTGTGACATGGTCAACGAAACTGCTGCCGCGTTTCCCTCTAGCCTATCCAATCAAGTCATTTGTTCGGCCTGAATGCGATGATTTGTCAGAGCAGTTGAACTTATCGGAAACAGGCCGCTATCCTGGTCAGAAACGGTGATGACAGGGGTCGCTAAGCTAGTAAGGAATATTCTAGGATCTACACAGGATTTGGCTTAAACAGGGCTCATAGGTGAACTTCGTGCAGTTTGTTGAGATAAATTACCTCGGCGTTTCGATTCTCTGACAGTTTGTTCGAATAATGGTGAATATCTTGAGGGATAGCTCCGTGACGACAATTGCGGGAGGTAGGTCCGTGGTGTGCTGTGACAAAGATCCTCCCAAGAACACGTTCTTCACTGGTAATGTCGCATTCAGTTCAAGGAGGAAGCGGAATGGCGCGTTGTGGGAGATCGCGTGTTTTGGAGCACGGTGTACGAACGGTTGACCTGGGGTGATTTGTTGGTCCACAACTTGACCTGGATGAGTTGAAGTCAATGCAAATCCGGTGGCCATGATCAGCAATCTGCCACTGTCTGAAATACATTAGAGATATTTACGGATTTCTGATATGCAGTTAGCTGCTTATGAGGTGTATTGGCAGTTTAAACTAACTTTTCCCCCTGAGCGCGCTGAGCAGCAGGGTAGACATACGAAAATAATCGGTAGTTGAAAGTTTTGAATGCAGGCGCAAATGTCGGAAAGCAAGTTTTTATTCCGACTGTATAGCAGAAAGTATGTACTCATATGGATACAAACTGGTCATTCACTGGTAGTGAGGAAAACTCTTCCTAAGTCCTGGTTCGTCTGATCGTTATGTCAACTTTGTTTCGGGCCTACAAGACAGACTTTAAGCGAAGAACGGCTGAAGCCTCGGTAAACCTAAGAACACATGGGTTCAGGCAGTTAACTCTGAGTTCTCTTGCAGCTGTATGTTAAGACCGTTTAGTCAGCTTGGAAGAGAAGTTTCATAAGGAGTTACTTTTTGCACTCTGTGTCGCTGGTTTGATGCAATGTCCTACGTTTGCCGTTCCAGTTAGCAATCATAAAGTTCCTCGGGGAAGACAGATACCGATACCAAGGACTCAACATGAATTGCATTCACCCACCAATTTTCATCTCATTGCTGTGTGGTGTCAAGGTTCCCTACATGAGACACGAAGTGAGGCATCAGAAAAATCGGTTTTGGAATACAATAATTCTGTTCCTTGATCATTATCAGTTCATGAGTCTTAGTTCCCAGTTGAATCATTATTATCATCATCATCATCGTCATCATCGAAAGTATGACATCAGTGTTCAGTACCGATGCTTCACTGCCGTATGATTTGGAGATACCTGAGGATGTCAGCGCTATTTGACGAGCGGATGCTTCAGCAGTAGCCTGTTTTCGCTTACCCGCCCTGCTGTATGCAGCAAGTAAGGCGAACCGGCTGATGGCACCACGCGACGGCCGATGTGGCATGAGAGTATTGTTAGTTGTGTAGGTCATGGTTTTACGAGGGCTGGGATACTGCCAGGGCGCCCACACCTAGACAGGAGGACGATTAGGGTCCTCAACCAAAGCCTTTGGCTCAAAAGCCTAACCGCAAGGCAGCGGTGTTTGGCGGGAAATGCAAATGCATTGCCATTTCTACGGAACAAGTCGCCACATGTTCCAACCCCCAACCTGGAGGGCCAGGAGACTGTGTTCGTCAGACCTCTAACCATTGACCGACCTGGTATGAGAGACTCTGTGAGTGTCACGGGGTCACTCCTCAGCATAGCTCAATGTATCGCTGAGGTGCGCAAACCGTCACACCACGGAAAGATTCACTGTCGGTTCGTGAGAGTTCCTAGTTAAATAGAAGGAGGTATATTTGGGGCCGAGCACCAATCCGCAAATTCAGCTAGTCAATGTGACACTCGAGTTTGAATGGAACGAATCATGATTCTGCGACGTTCTTCTACCAAATATGTTGCATACAAGCTGTCTAGGACTCCCTTTCATGTTATAACAATACATCTCTCTGTTACCATGGTAGAAATCAAGATCTAGGGACTGCGTCTACCTAAGTAGCCCTGACAATGAATTAGTTTGTCACGAAAGCACATTTGAGCGTAGTGAATATCGTCACAGCTACAATGCACGGCAACACACGTTCCACGTATCATAAATATCTTGTTCGCATGGTTCTTCTCATCACTTGAGACGAGAAATACCTAAGAAAGATATACAATTTGTGTAGTATTACTCTGTATATGGATGTAAGCATTTCTTCCACAAGAAGTGTCCACATCCGTTTACCGTTTCCTGAATACTACTCATGGACACTACTCAGCTTTTCATAGCCTTTAAATGTGCCTTATTTCCACCTTACAATGAAGTATTTATTCGTAAATGCAATTGCTACTAGCTACTTGAATTTATTAAGAAATCCAACGTGTTAAGGGCTTTTACTTGGCTTTTGGATAGACCCCAGAAAGTGCAACCCTTTGTCACTCACGGAATCAAGCAAACTCTACAACTCTGGAAGCCTACCATCCAGTGACGGGCAGATTTATGCAACGCACACGGAACGTTTTTTGTAGCTTTAATGATATATCGCCTGTGATTGGTTACGTTTCAACGAACCACGTTGGCAATAACCAGGGCTTGTTCTTCCAAACACATTGCATACACAAATGTTTATTTACCCTGCCATTGGAAACCGTGTAGTCAATGGTTCTACCAAAGACGAACACATCCTGCAGACAGAGTAGGAGAACTACTCATAAAATTGTGCGCTATGGCGAACACATCCTGCAGACAGAGTAGAAGAACTACTCATGAAATTGAACGCTATGACGGAATCAAGTTTTTTCGAAGCACCCTCAATGCTTGGATGCCACATCTCAAAGCCGACCGCCACGACATCGTGTTGTGCTCCAGCGCAGCCCGTAAAAATCAACATTCTCAAAAATTCATTTCATCTGCATGTGTTAGACTATAGACTACCTGTCTGGTGGTTTAGCTTAAAAACTGTCATAAACCTTCACCAAGCTTTGAGCGTACTCAATGATTGATCCGCAGGTGAAAGCTGCCATTCAGATCGTCCCAGTGTTGGCGAGCTACGTGTTTGTAGAGGAAAGGAAAGACAAATCAAAAGTGGAACATTTTTAGGGTTGCCGGAAAACAAGATCTAAGCAGGGGCATTGAAATCAATAGACATTCTTGATATGAGCCAGTCCGAGGGAAGGCCCTCAGTGCTTGCATACCACATCTCAAGATGTCTCCTCGAATGGTGACGAAACGTTTGCAAATCAATTGCCAAGCTCGGCGAACAGATCAACAGCCACCTGATCAATTACCAGAATTTACACTATCCGAGTCAGCTGTCAGGGAGACTCTCTTCCGTCAGTATAGTAACAATATTCCGCGCAGCTGATTACAGTACCGGTTTCTATCGGAAACAAAACAAAATACAATCACCGTGGAGGAAAATTAACCAGCTGAGTGATGAATTAGGTGGCTTTTTGGTGGTTTCGACAGAACTTATGACACCGCGTCTGAAGAAGAACGCGCCAGACAAATAAGTGTTTTCATTGATCCATTTTCTGGCTGATATATATATATAAATATAACATATATGACTAGGCGCAATAACAACGCAACCTCTGCGGCTTACTTTTTATGTGAAGCCAATTCGTGCAAAAAACGGGAAGCACTGTCCAGCTGTTTCATCTTTATTGGGGATCATCAGAACTGCTTATTTTCACGGACTATCAGTGAGTGCGGATATTATGGACCACCGTCTCCTTAATGCCTTCTTATTACCATGAACCCCGGTCTGGATAGCCGATCGATAGCCTGGTGCGCTTGGCCAAACCAGAAAAAGTCAATGCTCCATTGATAAGTGTCGCGTACAAGCGGGTCAAAAAAGTGATACTCAGAATAAAACTCATCTGTCAAGGACGAGTGAAGAACAACCAATGAAATCTGTCTCAAGGAAAACGGTCATTCCATTGGCTTTTATATGGTCCCATGGAACCCATGGTACCGCAGGCTAACAGACCGAACATAAAACCGTTCACTCACGAGCGGCTGACTATCAGTATCATCAGCTTGCCCTTGGACAAACCATAGCGCCATTCATCCACCAATCACGGAAACACGTGGTTTCACCTGTTGGCTAGCTCCTTGAGTGGCAACTTTTCAGAAAGTAGTTTCATTCACGAAGGTAACTACTCACAAGGTTGCTGAAAACTCTTCCTCAGCAACCTTGTGAGTAGTTTCCTTCATGGAAATATACTGCGATATCTGGAAGATCGTGCCAACTGAATCATGAGGCGGCCTGTGTGCAGCACATTGAGTTGTAGGATATCATAAACGAGAAATTCAGTTGAGTCTCTCGTGAAAACTAAATTGATTTGCAACTGAGTGTATTTCTCGAAGAAGTTTGATTCATATTGTGAAACTACTCCTTCTCTTAGCGGTGGAGGTCACGGTTCAGAAACTTGTTGCGCACCACTACTAACTTCCACTAAGAAGAGAGCATCTGTGCAGTCAGTACTTATTGGGTTTTAAGCATAGAGTGGGCTTCACCTCAACAAAAGTTTACCAAAGCTCCCTGGAGCTACCGTCGGTCATCTGTGGTAGACCTTACGTCCGTTGTACTGTAATTGGTTCTTTTCTGTGTCTCGGCAAAATATTACTGAACCACTGAAAACAAGTGTTCAGCCAACGTATCCTTGTCAGTCTGACAAGCTTTCAAATCTTCAGGCGTTTGAAGTCACCACCAGACATTGCTGTGGATGTTTTTGCTCGTAATTTAATCTGACCGGTGGTGATTTCTGTGGCAGATTGTTTTCAGGTTGCAATCAACCGAAATGGCTGAATTGCTCCTGGATTCCAGCACAACCTCACTCGTCCACGGACACACAACGAGTGGTCAGATTAGTATTTCGAAAGAGAGAGGGCTCAGTCAAGGCCCAGCGTCTACAGAACCACACGTAAAGCACTTGTCGATGTCTCCTTCTCTCTGGGGTTGAGAATCCATTGTTTTAAATTGCTTTATAAGTGAGTCTCAGATGATGCTATCGGAAAACGTGCGTCAAGGTCGCCGGATTCAATAACCTTGTGGAATGTGGTTCATTTTTGGTTTTAGACTATGGAGATCACAGGTAAACAATGTTGCTGATGTTTATGGGCTTCCAGAGGCGTCAACTCTATCGGCTGGATGGTCCAAGTTACCAACAGGTACACAATGGGCGACTTACTTAAAAGCCGTTCTTGCATTGGTGCAGATATCATTCATCGCTTTACTATCAATGTTTCTAATGACGACCAGATACTATTGACAATGCGTGCAGCGTCGTGCATATGCTGGTGAGACGAGAGAAAACTTCACTGGCCAATCAGCTCTCACCCTGGAGGCAGCCAATCGTTTGTAGTTCAAGTCTATGTGTGACTCACCCATTTCACTCTGTCCTCGGAGAACTCTCTTGGGAGGGGCGGCATCGCGTTTCGCAGTTGCCTACGTCAGAGTGAGAGTAGGCCAGAGGCCCTGGTAGGCGCATCACAATGTCGTTTGAAGTGGGTCGGTAAAAAGACCAAACGGAATATGTTACCTGATTAAAACTCTGAGCATATCCCAACATAAACACAGTTGCCTGGACGTGGGGTTCAATCGTATAGAGCCAATCACCTAAATGACACGACAAACGTGTGGTCATTCCCTAGAACTGGACGCACCTTGGAGCGCATTCGAGTTGGCTTTCCTGGTACATCTCAACAACCAGGAAACACAACACCACGTTCACGTGTTACTGCGGTCGATCTGTTCAGATAGTCACGTGCTGTGTACAGAGAAATTGAGAAGATCCTCGAATTGGTGGTTTTAAACAAAACTGCCATTTTTGCTGTGTCAAGTAATGTTGAATGATGCCCGTAATCGGTTTAAACAAGTGTCATACAGTTTAGCACACATACTGGTCACAAATTTCCTTAAACCTGGATTATGTGTACCACAACTGATACCCGAGTTGATCCCCATTGTTTCGCAGTGAAACTGATAAATTTTACCCCTCATCTGCCAAGCAGATGTGGTACACTGTTTGAAACGTGTCTTCTTACCTTACAGACGACGATTCTAGTTTGGTTACGAAGACCGTGAGTTGAACTTTAGACACTGAGCACGGCGCATGACCACGCCCAACACCGTTTCCTTCGCTACCTGTCTGTTATGTGGACAATGTAAACTGGGGTAAAACGTAAAAGTTAGCCAATACTGACCCGTTCCTATGTGGATGACATCCACACCATCGCTAATTGCCCATTTCACTGTCATGCTTGTCGGCAGATCCAAGACACCTTCGACTGTATGGGGTAGGGTGAATGCACTCAGAGCGTTACCAGTAAACCGACGTGTTCCATCTGGAAGGGATTCAAACGCCAGTGCAGAGCTCGCTATCAGTGGATGTAGTGTGGCGAACCGTGCGTAGTATTCAGGCAACGGTGTTGGGGAACAAGTCTGAAAATAAAACAAGTGGAATAGCAGACCACGTGTGACTTCTTGTGAAGAAGGATATCCTAAAATGCATTGATCCGAGCCGGATTACTAGTGTAACGGTGATACTACTGATGGGGAGGCATGCGAGTAGTATGTTTTGGTCTCGTGAATTCGCTTTGCGCTGTGGAGTCATTTCGTTGCATTTGCTTGGATTTGAGCAATGAACGATTGGAGTCAAGGAATATCCAGGAGAGTTCAAGAAGATGCTTTCAGGAGAAGATGGATGTTCAGTTTTTGTCAATAAGATGCAAATGAGAGTTTTGCTTCCCTGTCCAATAGTCTGTAAATGTTCAGTTGGCATTTTCTAAAAAATAGCGTCGCAGCGAAGGCCTTCTTCCTTCCACTAGTAGTTATTTGATTAGATTGAAGTATCGTGACTCAATCCGTGCTGTATATGAAAAAGAGTAGACATCAAACCCATTACCCATTCTCCCCTTCTCTGAAGTTTTTTTTACAAGGTATAGGAATATAGTTTCTCAGAAAAGACTAGAGTGAACCGAATCCCGTTTATCAAATTTCTGCAGGACGAGAAAAAGTATTTGAAACTGGTAAACATTTACGCATAGTTTGATGTACGTAAATCTTTCAAAACATATGCAAGCATATGTGTATAAGTAACGTGTTTCCACTGTCCATTTAGGCGCCTCAAGTCTGGCTGTTTTCTAATACCAGCAAAAAAGCTGTCAAAAAATAAGGTGTATGATAGGGAATCGCTTACATATCCTACTCAAATCCTATGCGACCCGACTAGTCCTCTGAGACTCGAAAACTTCTGTAATATAAGCAATTCTGGATTCAGATGAAAACAAAGAACACACACTAGTGATGTATGATCGAGTAACTTGTGGTATTGGGCAGTTACAGCTTGTTTAAAGCAGACGCTTTTTTCCCAAAAGTGTTTCCACTGTCCATTTAGGCGCCTCAAGCCTGGCTGTTTTCTAATACCAGCAAAAAAGCTGTCAAAAAATAAGGTGTATGATAGGGAATCGCTTACATATCCTACTCAAATCCTATGCGACCCGACTAGTCCTCTGAGACTCGAAAACTTCTGTAATATAAGCAATTCTGGATTCAGATGAAAACAAAGAACACATACTAGTGATGTATGATCGAGTAACTTGTGGTATTGGGCAGTTACAGCTTGTTTAAAGCGGATGCTTTTGGATTTTCCCAAAAAAAAATGCTTCGTTTTTTCCGAATCGATCAAGTTTGTCCAGCAACCAACATCTTAAAGGCAAGATTGCTCTGTAAATACATCCGACGATCGCGCAGCCTTAGATGGTTGTCACCAGCGTGTCAAACAGTATAGTCGAAGCGTTGTTAAATACCAAATGTCATGAGATTCTCATGAAGCACCTGTTGTGTACCGCAACACCATACCCTACCCCTGGGTTGGATCAACCCCCGACCACTTTTCAGGCTAGTCCTTGAAGTAGAAGGAAGTAGAGGAAAACTTGCTACGAGAATACACGAACACAAGCTTGCCAGCAAAAGACATGACCCAATGTCGCTCGTCTCATATCACGAAGACAGAGAAGGACACACGTTCAATTGGGACAATGTTCAAATACTCGCTCACGCAAGAACAAAACGGGAGCGAGAATTTGCCGTGGTAATTCGTGGTAATTCGCACAAAAATTGATCAATAAACACATCCACATTGACCCAGTCTATCAGCCGTTACGAGCGAAAGAACCACACAATCATGGGACTCGGAGCCAAAAAACCTAACGGCAACTAACGGATTAATTGGGTCAAAAGAAGGCGATCACAAAAAACAGAAGGCCGATGAATCAACCAATCAAATGAGCAAAGCTCCCACCACAAAACACCAGAAAGGAACTTTACTCTGGCAGAAGATCATCGCAGTCAATCGAAGTAACAACGACCCTTGAACCTTCCCAATCACACTTCAATGTTGTCTGTGGAATATTGGAGGAGAATCCAGAATGCATTCTGATCAAAGACAATGAAATTCACCCACTCAACTCTGCACTGACGATGTCACCTCGATTGGTGATGAAACGTTTGCAATCCATGCACCAAGCTCGGCGAACAGACCAACAACCAAACAACGCACCCGAGCTACCTACATTCCACAACATTGCTAGCGGAAGGTTAGTTTGGGATACCAAAATGTACAGATCACTCCCAGTTTCATCATTCAAAAATTCCATCGTTCCATGTGGGAAGTTTGAAAGACACGTTTGCTGTGATGTGGTATTAGGAATTTGGAAAGACACGTTTGCTGTGATGTGGTATTAGAAACTTGGAAGCTGTTCTGAATAGTCACGTAAGATACAAACCTGAGGTTTGAACTGTTCTTGACTCGAAAAAGACCCGTACGCTGTTTGGGTCACATAAGTGCGGGTGGTGAAGCCCGGCTTACTCATCGAGTTCAGCAACACTCCTTACTATAGGGAAAACTGACAGCTGAAAACCAAGCGAATCAATAAATTATAAATAAAAAATTACTGGACAGTAAGTGCGTCCTCCGAGGAATTACCATCGCCCGTAATACAGGAGAGACTGGCGGTTCGGCACCCTGAGAAGTTGAGTTGGGAAGTCGGTGTATAACGCATCAGAAGGACACCGATTTACAAACTACACTGGCTGTCCGCTGGGCTTTTATTCCCGATTTCCTGGTCTTTCCGTGATTCGGTTTTATTGATTTTTCTCTCGTTTTACCGTTCTATAGTTTTCTTCACGTAAACTTGAACTGCCCGTTCCGGTGATCTCAGTTGCCTCCAGTACTCACACTGCTCGATTCTCTACAACGCCTCACACCACTCCATCATCGCTACCATCTCAACGGACTTCCAGTTTGAATGACTCACTTTCAGTTCGTTCTCGATGGAGTTGTTTTGGAGGTGACTACCTTCGTTATGCCGACCTAAAACGACGAGCCACCCCTGGTTGCTTTGTTAAATGGCGACGGTGCCATGTAATATGCGCATCCGTGATCCACAGCTGCACTTTCAGTTCGTTCTCGATGGAGTTGTTGTGGAGGTGACTACCTTCGTTATGCTGACCTAAAACGACAAGCCACCCCTAGTCGCTCTGTTAAATGGCGACAGAGCCATGTAACCATTGCAGGCATGATCCACAGATACAGGATAGTTCATAATCTTTGAGCTGTAGCATCCTTTTGGTGCCTAACTGCCATGCCACCGGAAGAAGGCACGAGAGCTGGGATACTGCCAGGTTGCCCAGGGAGGGGAAATCGAGAGGTTGATGTCGGGTTCGAACTACGGACCTTCCATTCAGTAAATTCGCACTCTAACCAGTGAGCAATCTCCCACCTCCATGTCACACCCCTCTATCCTTCAGTAAGCTTGTTTCCTCCTCAATCAAAACGTTGTTATATTATACTCCCAGATTTATTCGGGTAAATTCATCTCATATATGATGTTCGCTCTTCTTCATCCCCAAATGCACGAACCAACATCTATCTTGACCAATTTCCGGGCAATATTCTTTTGCTGACTAGGGGGCACGCGTCAGTTATCAAACTTTTATTTGTGAATTTGGTGTGTGTCTACAGGTTCTTTGCATTTTTGCCCTGGATGGTTCAGTTAATTCCCCGTTTTTTTCAAGGCTGAAAAGCTGACATCTTGCCAACGACGGCTACATTCCTCCTTTTTGCTATAAAAATTGTGTCACTATCCATGTATTGATAAAATCGATAAAGATAATGAAATGACGTTCAGTCGGGTCTTTGTCTTGCAGGCCGAGTCATTTTATGCCAACAAAAACTGGAAAAATGTAAGAGCTCTTTCGTCCTCATCAGTATGCATCTCACATGTCTTTAGCGTGGTCAGAACTCACAAAATCCCGTAAAGTAGATGAACCCCATACCGTTTGGCCAAGAGTGGGGAATCAGCGGTGTGACTGAGTCACAGTTAGACAGGGTCTAATGCCACTGATCCTTCAATGAGAGGAACCCAATTCATGCGGTCACTTGTCGACTGATCCCTTGAGTGATGCCTCTCAGATATGAGGTTCACATGACACGTAAGTTTTTGACCTACTGTATCACTGATCTTTAGTCAGAAGGAATATACCAACATGTATATCCGTAATTCATACCAATAATCCCGGTACGTCAATAGAATAGACCTGTGCTGTAGTGCTTGAACCGACCATCCGGAAATCAGGCCGTGCCGCAATTTATCCTGTCTGAAAGAATTTAGAAGTTCAGTCGGGCTCCCAATCCTATCCAAGCTTTATCTTCTCCAGGTTCCTGAAATTCAGTCCGGCTTGAGAAATCCCCAGCGATATTGGAGACATCTGAGCGACATTCAACATGGGCTCACCCCACTGGCTACATGTTGCCAAATGTCCAGCGTGTGTTCATTAGCTGCTATCTTATCTGGTGAAATGGACTTGGGTTCTCTAAATTGTTCGCAGACACTTAAATGTGAAAGATATGGAAGCCTTCCTTCAAAACTATACATGTATGGTCCCCTTCGAGCACAACCAAAGCGTGTTGAGCGGCCACGCGGCATCCAAATGGCGTTGTCTTCCAGATGGAGAAATTCGTTGCAGTATTTCTAAGATACATACTCCCTCCCACCGTTTTCTTCCCGTAGTTCAGTGGCTTGATTTATGTCACTTTTTATGCCCCATTGTACCGTTTCGGACGCGATTATGTGGTAGCCATCTACAGAACACCGTCCCTTTCAAGGTCACGTGGACCTATTGGACTTTTACCTGAGAGGCTCTTGTCCTCTAGCCAGAGGCCCGAGTCACGAACTTTCCGGTCAGTAAGTGCTCACCTCATCCACCAAGTCATCTGGAGCTCATCTTCCATTGTTTTACACTGGTGCAAGCCTATTTACTTCCAACTTTACGCATCGAGTTTCACACTGCGGTTATGAACTGTATGATTCTGCGGTTCTCTCGAAACAGGTCGAATCTGAAACCCTCAAATTCTTTCCGCGTTCCTGAAACTTGCACAACGTCCAACCCTTGAAACTTCAGATTGACATGGATCTCCGAAAACCAACATGTCTCATCAAGTTTGTTTATCTACTTTTTTTGCCAATTTTAAACTAGATATTTGATCACTGGTTTCTCTTTCTTTGCGATACTCCATTGCGTGAGGTCCGTAATTATGGCTGTTCAGCTCAAGGTTTCCTACGCTATACAGCAGTTAGGTCCGTACATTTGCACCCAGACAAGGAGAAGAAAAAAGCCTCCAGTCTGGTGCAGGACAAGATGAGATTTACATCTGTGTGTTGTTATTCCCCATCTGCCAAATTCCACGCTTGGCTGTTTCAGTATGGGTGAAATCGGAAAAAAGAAGCTTGGACCCTCGGAAATTGGACAGGGGAATGATAACTTAAACTCGTAGGCTTTAAGAAAGTGGACAGGGTCCCAGTGGAAAGTCCTTGGTCGGCGGTGATGCACAGGTCTGACTCCAATACGGATCGTGCGTTGAAGTAAACATTGCAATACGACAACTGCCGCATCCAGGAAGAAATTCAGCCTGCCAGCATAGGTGTGACAATACTGGAAGTGTTAGGAAGGCGTTTCGAAATTTCGCGAAATTCTTACGTGGATTTTATTGGATAACTAGGTTACACTCTTGCAAATCAAGGGGCCTTAGTCTAAACACAAACTCATGCATCTTCTGTGGATAAAGCAGGGCCAAAGCAAGAACGAATGGAAACGGCTCATCATTTATCGCTTTGATTTGGGAGACCGTCTTTTGAAGCCATTTTTCGACCACACCAGACGTGGATTTGAGCTCCATGGCTTAACTGCCTCAACATGCATCATC
>NW_008751956.1:409516-411091 GCF_000715545.1 Opisthorchis viverrini
GCAGCAAACTTAACTTGACCCTTGACAGAGAAGCTGATGTCACGCCTACGCCACAGGTGACGTAGGTTCGCAAAAGCTGCTCTGGCCTTCCCGGATGGAAAAGCACTTTACACTTTGCAGGTGTGAATCGCCTACCAAACCGTGAGGCAGGCTCAGCATACATCGAATGTCTTTTTGGCTGATCCGACAGCTGAAATGCCGAAAGTAGTGCACTTGCTGCACGATGAGAGAGCAGTGGGGTGGGATGGTTTTCCTGACGAGTTGTTCAAGTCTTGAAGACCGGTACAATGTGCAATATGGGAGATGCGCGCGCAACAGGTGTTGAAAGATTCAACACCAATTTCTCCGTATAAGGAGAGGAGACATTGGAAGGAGACTGGCAGTCAGACTCCTGTGCACCTTGGGTCCTGCTTCAAAGACCAACCGATACAGAATATTTCGACTCCTTCAGCCGGTAAGTACTCTGAGGTACGTTTGACAAATGTGGCTGCCCAAACACGTTCCGAGATGGAGTGGATGCCCCACCCTCGCAGGTCGGGTTTGTGGTAGAACGGACGAAATATCAAGGTGACACTGGCTCGATGGTCACGTGTTCAAGTCGACCACACATTGCTTCTTTTAGCGGACCATTTCGTTTCATTTTCACATACCATAAAATAGTCTTGTTAGCAGACAATGGCGTTTTGTTCTGGGTTTTGCTCAGACGAAAATGCTTTCAAAACCTATTTCTTATCAGTCCGCACAGAGGTTAATTGTTAGCAGACAATGGCGTTTTGTTCTGGGTTTTGCTCAGACGAAAATGTTTTCAAAACCTATTTCTTATCAGTCCGCATCAGAGGTTAAAAATAAAACATGGCGAACCCTGTTCATTGGTTGTCAGGCAACCCCATACATGGATTTGTTCGCTATTCTCCCATTGTCCACCGACTTGAACGTGAATCTGGGGCGTTCTGGCTCCATTGTCAGAAATACCTTACACGCTGAAGTTACAAGTGACTGTCGATCAATGGGAAATTGACCCGCTACCTTCGTACCACTTCATGTACTATTTAGTAGTGTGTAGACGAAAATCACTTGACTTCATCATCGAGGCGAGTGCAATCCCTGGCATACGTGGTGTCTGACATTGCCCCGGTCAAACTTTCGGCTATTTTTCTGCATTTCTTGGTTTCTGCAACAATCATGGAATCGCCAAATGACTCCGGGTTACAGCCTTGGTCACCTACGGAACTTTACCGTAGTTTAACTAAACGTAACCTATTAAATTCAAGGCTACTGAAAAATCTTTGGCAGCCAAAAAACCGGGTTCGCGACATCTCGAATATGGTGCCAAATGGAACGTGAAGCCTTCGTCAACAGATCATAGCACAGTTCCACAGTGGACATCGAGGGACAAGCCGAATGAAGGCCCGTGCTCGCAGCTATGTCTACTGGCCCGGTATAGATGAGCACATTGAGCAGTTATGTCGGAGTTGTTTCCGTTGCGCAGCTGCCCAGAAGTTACCCAACCGACAGTCACAGCCTTGGCCATGTGGACTTTGCCGGACCAATGAACGGACAAAGCCTCCTCATCGT
>NW_008751956.1:411870-413621 GCF_000715545.1 Opisthorchis viverrini
GGAACCTACTGCTCCACCAAAAGCTCAACTGGAAAGCCGGCAAGCATCCAGGCCAGTCAATCATTCGATCAATTCAGTAAAACCTGATGAGTGTTCTTGCACGCCACAGAAGCACGACCGAATGTGATCAGCGTTCAGGCACGATCGATGTTGATGGGTGATCACTGACGCATATCAGACAGCCTGGATCAATGTCAGAAAGTCCCCTTTAAATAGCGTTGGGCCGTGGTAACTTTTGCACTCTCTCTCACGCACTCGCTTGTTCGGAATACAGCTGTTGTGTTCCCTTCTGTGAGTCTTTTCTCTCCGACACTAGGCACTGGAACGGGTCAGCAGCAGATTGACGAATCAGCAAATATATCAGAGTGAGTCATTGAAAAGGATGATTTAGCTGTATTCAGTTGAATCTGGTTTGAAAATCTATTTTCTGTGCAGAATAGGATATTTGTGCCAACGACCACAATTCCCTGTGCTAAACTGTTGTGTGTTGTACGTGCATACAAACGCCTGCCTCGGTGGACTTTCCTAACATCTTCTCTCGAAGTGTGATTGGCCGCCTAGGTTTTCGAACAACCAATCAGAATTCAGATCGAGCGTACAATGGATCGACAGTCCAGTCAAAAATTATTTGTATTTCAAAGATTATCATTTTCCTTGATTCTTCTAGTCCTTTTTTCACCCCTCGTGAATTCCGCGATGACTAAGATTAGGTGTCCTACTGTCTCTTGCCAGCAGTCCAGAGGTGAGCAAACGTTAGACGGCTTAGCCTTAGCCTTCCGCGTAGTTCATCGTCCGGGTGCAATATACCTTGTGTCATTCTGATGGAGCTTTTCCGCGCTTGGTCCTTTATCCGTTGTTTGACCGAAGTGCTCGGAGCCCGAGCTGACGCTCGATACCCCCACTGTATCTTAGTGCGGGTTGAAGGCGTTCTGGCCCCATTTTCAGAAAATGCCTTACCCGCTGATGTTACAAGTGACTGCCGATCAATGAGAAATTCACCTGTAAACTTCGTACTACTTGAAGTACTATTTATTAGTGTGTAGAGGAAAATCATCGAGATTCTAGCTAACACTTGGGACTCTCAAAAGAAAGAATTGGAAATCCAAACGTTGCACTTACCTCTGCGGATTTCGAGATTGCTTCGGTCATCGGAGTGTTACCTACCATCCTTAGGGTTGAACTTCCGGGCGTGGGATATGCAGACCAAGTGCCGTAAGTGAAGTCATCTTCACTCGACGATGACCAACCAGTCAGGGGCAGCACAGTCCGCCAGAATCGTTGCAACCAATTGTCAGAGTCCGATGTTTGCCAGGTAAAAACCTGTGGGCGATTTAGTGCCTCGTCGATGCTCCGTAAGCTGAATGCGCAGATACCCAATATTCCCGTGATGGAGTCCGAGGTGGTCATTAAGGCGTAAAAAACGTGATCCCTTCCATCGTCTAGGATTGTACGTAAATGTGAAGATATCGGTTAGCCTTTTTTATTCCAGAAGATGTAATTCTGAATCAATGTCATAATCTGATGGCTTGTTGAGTATGAATCCTGCATCTGAGCAGTTCTCATTCCTAACAAAGCTTCGCAAGAAACTGCAACAGGTTTCACAAAGGGGTGATTTCACAACTGAGACTAGTTCGCTTCGACCCTGTGTCAACCTGATCATATATGGTGTTCGCGACTTTTCTGGAACGTTGCTCAACCATATTCCGGATCGGTGTACGCTTGACTGTCTGTGAGAATGAAAACTCCTCGGA
>NW_008751956.1:415055-418697 GCF_000715545.1 Opisthorchis viverrini
GGCATGCGCGAGGCAAAAAGTATCCTGGTCTAAACAAAACCACTTTGTGTTGTTGTTTAAATGTCTGTTTGTCGTACGAAGAATATCGTCGCGGTTACGACTAGTCTCATTGTTTGAAGGTAGACTAGAAAGGTTTGGCTCAGTCGACAACAGTGTCCTGCCTAAGCGATGGACAGGAAACCTTTCATCGCAGGCGGATGACGGATAAATTCAACCAGACCGGCTGGAATATTCGGCTTTTAACCTGAAAGCGAAGCACATCCGCGGTCTGACTGCTTTGGAGCTGGTGATATGCTGGTTGATATGCATCCTGCGGTGCGGCAAGCATTTTGACACGTGTTACTGAGGGTCTCTATGGTTTAGTTGGCTGGAAGTTGAGCATCTGCTGAATGCGCATTTGGCCTTTGTTTGACATCGGTCCTGTTGAGGACTTTTCCCACGCGTTTCAGAAGAACAATTTGACCAAATTGGAATTTTATGTGAAACGTAGTTTGCAGCATCCCTGCAATCATGTCGCCGAAACCAAAAAGCTCAAAACGTCTGAAAGGTTCGAATTATACGGATTCTGCTTTTGAATACTCAACAGAAGGGTGAAAATTTTTAAAAAAGTGAGAGTCTGGCTGCTTCTGATCAAGTCTGAACCTGGAAAAGACCGGTGATACGTCAGCCAGTTTAAAAAGTCCCCTTTGTCGATATCTGTGCTCGATTCTAGAATAAACATGTTTCCTAAAAGCCGCTCCCGTCTGCGGTAACTACGTTTCAGCTATCCTTGGGAATCTTTTTCTCACGCTTACAATGCTGTCCCAGCCTTCTTGTAGCTGTACATGAAGGGCTATTGTACTATGAAGCAGTTGGATGTTCGGAAATTATCGATGTAATCAAGCAAACAAAATAAATCAACTTCGTGCAGGAAACTACTCACAGGGTAGCTGAAAACTCTTCGACAGCCCACGGCCGGTTTTGCCCATCTTGGGGCTCATCAGGTAGGCGCAGTCCCCCAGTTACCGTCAACCTTATGTTCTTCTTGAACCCAAATTGGACTGTTTTTGAGAAAAACACTCTTCTGCAAATCAATTTGGTTTTCACGAGAGACTCAATTGAATCTCTCGTTTATGATGTTCTACAACTGAATGTGCTTCACATAAGTTGGCTCATGTTTCAGTTGGCATGATATTCGAGACATCGCAGTATATTTTCATAAGGGAAACCACTCACAAGTTTGCTGAAAACTCTTCGATAGCCAGTATCCCCCTTCTTGGGGCTCATCAGTCGAGTCTGTCGTTTGTTGCTGTTCAAACAGACCTGTTTCTGTTAAAAGACAGCGCAGTATCTCAATCATGTCTCCGTCCAACGTCCCAACTTTAGGCTCAAGTTCGTGGAGCTTATTGCGATACCTCGAATACTGTACCAACTGAAACACGAGACGGCCAACGAAGCACGATGGCTGGGATACTGGACCGGGAGAACTTGAGAGACAGAAGTCGGGTTAGAGTTGCGGACCTTCCGATCAGTAAATGCGTACTCTAACCAGTGAGTCATCTGGCCTGAGAAGCCAGTCATTCTCGACTGCGATGTCTCCTAACTAACGTGTGTTCCTAAGGCTGCCCATGGTCAATATTCAAGACCTCGGTGTATTTTCAAGACCTTAGTCGTTCATTAATAGTGCGCAGGAGGTGGGGGAGCCAGATTGTGGGGAAAAGCTGTGAGCAGTGGAGTCCCTGACAAGCTATGACAAGCCACTATTCATTGCTCAACCATTGGAAAAAAAGCCCTTCGACCGAGGTCTTCTGTTTTCTGTTTTATGTCTGGCTAAGTATCTAACATACCCAGAGTACATATCTAGTTTGCACCGTATTTCTATTCGCAACCAATCGTATTTTAGTCGTTATGTATGAATCTTCGTGGGCATGGCGCTTCTGAGGATAAATTAGGCTCGTTCTCTAAGTAGCTAACAACATCTTCCCTGTTGCACCGTAACTCCACGTGACGAAAGTTGACCGCGTGATTATGCCTCGTGTTGGGAGGGACAACAACACCTGAATTTGAATTTTTAGCATCTCAAGGTGACGTACGTTTGCAGCAAGGTTTTAGAAACTCTTGGAGTTTCCAATCATCGCCGAAAAAAGTTATATTCTCCTTGCAGGAATGTAACGAATGAGGCTAGAAATTCCCTAAAAATCTTGGTTAAAAATACCTAGAGGTTGTAAACCGATCACGCTTCCTAAATCCAGGCAACGCCCTATATAAGTGCTCTGAAGCGTTTAGCTGTAGCACTCTTTAGGTGCCTAGCTGCCATGCCACCCAAAGGAAGCACGAGGGCTGGGGTAGTGCCAGATTGCCCAAGCCTAGACAGGGGAAGTCGAGTGGCGGAGGTCGGATTCGAACTACGAACCTTCCGGTCAGTAAATTCGCGCTCTAACAACTTGGGCCATCTCGCCCCCCATATAAGTGCTCGGTAGTTACCTGCATTTTGTGATAGGTTACTCAAGGAGTGTATCTACGGAACCTGTTGAGGTAGGCCGGTCTAGGAAAAGATACTGAATTCCGCCAGATTAATTGATCAAAAAGGGACGTCTTCGTGTCAGACAAAACACTGAGATTGAAGATAACCCTTAAAGGTTTGGATGGCTTACCTGTAGGAACTAGCTCACTAACAGCCAATGCTCTGGTCAACTCAAGTTGGGGACTATGATCTGCCACGAAACTTTTGTTGTCATCCGCGGACACCCCGACGAGACTGTGGTCCACACGGCACTGAAGACGAATTTTTCGGAACGTGGAAAAAACACCGTTGGTTGCAAGAAATTCGCCAGCTTTCCCCTGTCCCGGGTCATTCTGACACAAACGTGCAATCCGTGTAACGCGCACGGTTCTGAAAATGGACTGAACATGTGGCAACGGGGAAGGGGGGAAGGGGTTACTGACGTTACGCAAGTTGTTCACCGGCATCGATTGTACCATCAAGCATCCGGTGAGAAAACTTTCATGTTATGATAAAGCAAGAAAACGCACTCCAGTTTTCACGAACATGGTTTGTTCAAAACTGTGTACTCTGTTGAAAATATACAATAATCTTTTTACGTTTTCTGAGAAACTTTGTGAGCCGAGTTTTTGTGGCGGTTAGAGGCTGAGGGTGAGCACAAAACTTACTCGAGTAATACGAAAACCAGCGGAATCATTGTGGCTTTGTGACGGGGTCTCTAACCTGCCTTCCACTGGTCGCATCAGGCCAAATGTCGATAGCTTGGAATTATGCCTTCAATATTCCACAAACTAAGGTATTCTTAGGGTAGGAAAACCATTTGTGAAAGATAGAAGGGAAAACAGAGCTTGCAAATAAGAGTACGATTTGTTCAACTCATTTTAAATCCTGGTGTACGACCGTGACTGGAGTGCGAACCATCCCGGATCTGTGACAATCAACAAGAGCAATTCTGCCCACGCGTTTAGGGTTCCCTAATTCTAGTGGATTACTTCTGTTAGTTCTTTCGCGAGTAACGCCTTGTGAACCGTCGATGGTCCGAAACTCGCATTTTACTATGGGAATCCCGAACCACTCCTTCTGAATGGACTGACCGTTTGGCGGGCTGTCCCTACATACCGCGATTGTCCCTGAAGTACGACAGAATTTCCAGTTTTTTT